>NW_007225688.1:199616-290794 GCF_000164805.1 Carlito syrichta
TACTAAAAAGCATTTGGTCATAATTTTCACCTGCCAAAGGCAGGAGGGTATAGGCTCTTCCTGTTTTCTTTCCCAATTAATCCACTTTTACCCATTCATGAGTTGTTTATGCAGGATTTGAACTCCTTTCTTAAAGAGCACTTCAAATGGCTGGAAAAAATACTGAAGCCATAGTAATATGTTGGTAGTGGTCTGCCTCACATACTCCGGACCTTTAATCAGATCAGGAAGAGAAATTTGTTAAGATTTGGTCCTTCCTTCTACTTGAAGACCTTCCAAGAAATATAATGTTCATATGGTTATAAAGTATATCTAACCTTAACAGGAAAGGGTACTGTAGTGGATCTTGGTTAAGTGTTGTTGTCATAAAGCTGAGAGGGATTTTTGTTCTGTTTCTTAGAGTATTGGTAGATGTTTCTGCTTTATACATATTAGTAAATATAATCCAAAGGAGGAAAAAAAGAAACGTTACCTCATTAAGATGGCAGTAATAAGAGAGAGGAAAGGTTGACGTTACCTGAGAGATTAAGAAAAAGCAATATCTAAAAAGGCTATCTAAGGACTTAACAGTAAAGCACCAAGTATGAAGCTCTAAAACCAGTGAAGTTATGGGAGCTGCATACATAGATTTAAAGAAACTGACATTTTTGTGACTCTATCTCCACTGCATGGTATGTATAGTCCTAGAATTTGCTGATATTATTTTATGTTTAGTTAGCAACTTTCTAACATGTTGTGGTATAAGAACTTGCAAGTGAGAAATGCTGAACTTTTCTTGGAAATTGTCTTCACAGTTGGTAGGTTGAGTTCATTATAATTCTGCTTGAAATTACCTTGCTTCTCTATGTGGACAGAGTGTTTCTGACACAAGGGTTAAACCATATTTTACATTCCAGTCCCTAGAAGTTAACCACATTATATTCCCTAGACAGATTGAAAACCAAAGTTTTAATCTTTGATGATTTTTTACCAAAGAAACACATAGCTGAAGGAAGAATGCTATGCCAAAACCTGTAATTAAGTGAAAAATCCACATTCTGAATGATGAGACACCTGGCCTTCTTTCTTACTTGAATCTAAGGCCAGTGGCAACCACGCCTCTATCTGCCAGGTAAGAGAGCACAGCACTTCTTTTAGTAAAAAAAAAAAAAAAATCAGAGATATTGAGCTTTTCAGATCCTTTCACTAAATGGTACAGGCTGATAACTTCACACTGCAAAGACCCAGTAAATAATCGCAGCTCATAGACATAGGGCATCTAGTAGCATCTTATCCCTCAAATTTAAATATGAATGAACAACCAAAGACCCCAGAAATATGAAGAAAAAGGGAGTAAGGATATGGACGGTAGAGCACAAATAAATGAATGATAAAAGACCTTTGCAAAAGCATTTTAAAAATTCAAAGATCAGGTGAGTGGATTGCCTGAGCCCGCGAGTTCGAGACCCGCCTGGGCAACTTGGTGAGTCCGCATCTCCACAATAAATAAAAAATTAGCCGGGCGTGGTAGCGCGCACCTGTAGTTCCAGCTGATTGGAAGACTGAGGCGGAAGGATCGCTGGAGCCCAGCAGGTCTAGGCTGCGGTGGCCGGGAGCAGCCACTGCACTCCAGTCTGGGTGACAGAGTGAGACTCCAAATCAAAAAAAAAAAAAAAAAAAATTCAAAGATCAGAATTTTTAAGAGCTTTTATAATTAATTTTTTTCAGATATATAGTGAAACTACTACAACCTTAAAATACAAAAGGAAAACCATAAAAAAGAAAAGTAAACTTAAAAATGCTTTTGGAAAAACAGGGGAGATGAAGAATTTATCTGAAGGATTAAATTATAAACTAAAGAAAATCCATCTCAGAGTGGAAAAAGATCTAGAAAATAGGAAGAAAGATAATTAAATTAGGAGATCATTGTCAAAGATTAACTTTTTTTAAATAAGAGATTTTAAAAGAGAGAATAGAAAAAACAATGAATGAAGGAATAAAGGACATAAAATGATGAAATAAATTATTTACAGTTTTTTCAGAACTTAAGGGGTTGGTATTCAGATTGAAAGGCACTATCAAGAAGAGTACAGCACAACCCAGGGACAAAAAGAAGATTCTGGAACTTTATGAAGAAAATGAAAAATAGGTCTCATTAAAAGAACTAGGATCTTACAAAATGCAGGAGACACTCTTATGGAAATTGGAGCTCTCAACCAATTCCTGATCAAAACCCCAAGTGCCAATGCCATAAAAGATAAGATAGACAAGTGAGACCTCATCAAACTGAAAACCTGCAAAGCAAAAGAAACTATCAAGAGAATGGGGAGATAGCCCACAGAACGGGAAATATATTTGCCAACTGTACATCCAACAAAGGCCTAACATCTAGGATCTACAAGGAACTCAAATGTGCCAAAAGGAAAAAAACAAACAGCTCCATTAAAAAGTGGGCAAAAGACTTGAATAGACACTTCTCAAAAGAAGATATACGGGCAGCCAACAGACACATGAAAGAGGGCTCAACTTCACTCATCATCAGAGAAATGCAAATCAAAACCACATTGAGATACCACCTAACTCCAGTAAGAATGGCCATGATTAATAAAACAAACAACAGATGCTGGCGAGGATGCGGAGAAAAAGAAATGCTTCTACACTGCTGGTGGAAACGCCAACTAGGGCAGCCTCTTTGGAACACAGTGTGGCAATTTCTGAAAAAACTAGAAATTGACCTTCCATCTGACCCAGAAATTCCCCTATTGGTAATATACCCAGAGGAACTCAAATTATTCTACAAAAAAAAGATACCTGCACTCGTATGTTTGTTGAAGCTCTATTCACAATAGCAAAAACTTGGAACCAACCATGCTGCCCATCAAAACTGGACTGGATTTTAAAAATGGTACATACACACAATGGAATATTATGTAACCATAAAGAAGGACAAGCATATGGACTTCACAGCAACTTGGATGAATTTAGAGTCTATCATTCTCAGTGATCTATCACAGAAACAAAGAATAGATAACCATATGTTCTCACTCATAAGCAGATTGAACAACTGTCATAATACTATAAGAAAGGGATTGGCAGTAGCAGGAAACTGCTGGGAAAAGGAGGTGGAATTGGCAGTTGAGGGAAACTGTCAGGGGAATGGGGGCACACTTCATCAACAAGGGTACCTGCATAATGAACATTTGTATACCTAACTCTGAATTGCACCCTACATCTTTAAAATGAAAAGTTAAAAAAAAAAAAAAAAAAAAAGAACTGGGAATCAAAATGGCATCAAACTTCTCAAAACTAGCCCTGGTAACTAGAAAAAAAAACATCTTTAAAATTTTGCGAGAAATTATTCTGAGTATATAAGAATTCTTATAGCCCAGTTATAGTTGCAATAAAATATGTGTAATAAATACAGCATCAGACATGCACAATCTTCAGAAATTTGCCTCTCATTTACTGTATCTCAGAAAATTCTGTAATCTGTGTTTACCAAAAGAAGGATGTAAACTAAGATCTGGGATCCAGAAAAAAAAGGAATCCTTAACAGTCAGAGCAGTAAATCGAGAAAGAAAAATAAGCAAATAACAATAATGACAAGAACAAGACAATAAATGTGATCACAGAACATTATACAACTGAACTATGAGGCTATTTACATAGTTTAATAGTATTAAAACCAAATATTAATGTAACCAAAAATTATTATACCTACAGGTAGATTGACATGAAGGAAAATGTCTGTGTGTGTATTCACATAAAAAAGAGTTATAGGCAATATAAAATAGATATACTTGGTTGATGCATATGTTCATTGTATTTGTTTTTGACATGGCAACCCTTATAATGTTGGGAGTTTATCATTTGCCATTTGTCATTTGGAGTGACAAGGTTGTGCTTGTGAATATGCCTTGCATTTTGCAGATTTGAAGGAAATTAGTGCTATTTGTGGACTAAAGAAGATAGTGTCAAGTGGGAAAAAAAAACCAAACACTTCTGGCATATTCTTCTGTTTGAGTTTAACAGAGGAATAAAGGCAACGGATGTGACTTGAAACATTTGTGCCCTGTACAGGGAGTATCCCATCAGGGAAAGCGTGGCAAGAAAATGGTTTTGTCATTTCAAAGAGGTTCACTTTGACATGACTGATTCTCCACGTTCAAGAAGATCATTGGGCTTCGATGAAGATTGTTTAAACGCTTTCATTCACAATGAATGACATCAGTCAACCAGAGAATAAGCAAATATGATTAACCTTGACCAGTCAACCATCATGTGACATTTGCATTCCACGGAAAAGCAAAAACTTCTATGAACTTATGTATCAACACAATAGTTTCACCTTAGGAAGTAATGCATTAACATTCAATGTCTAAAACTAGAAAAATCAAGAAATGTCTGAATATATATTTAAGCATATGGAAGAAAATATGAAAAAAATAATTAAAATAATTGAAATTAGTTACTTTATGGAATTGGGATATCATGTTATTATTTTTGTTTTATGAACCTCGTGAAACTATTTTATCATTTTTATTTATAAATTTGATAGGGAATTTTTAAGTATATATTACTAGAATGAGGATTGAGAAGAAATCATATGAATGGTGGATGAATATAGATCTAGTTAATTCTTAGTAAAGACCTAAAAAAGTTCCCAGAAAGCTATCACAATCAAACAAGACAATGCTAGCAAACATCTGTACAGTAGGAGTATATAGCAGGCACTTGGTTTAATATTTACACATACACTGGAAAGTGAAAAAATGATTAAAGAGATAAAAAATAGTATAAACTGGTCACAGTTGCTTCTATGACTGTATGAACTGTTCTTAATTATTTTATAAAACCCCACTACTACATTTTTCTTGGACAGAAAATTCAAAAAATTCAAAAATTATTAGTAGCTGTTTACAAATGAAAATTTTTGAGATATTATTGAAAAAAATGATTGAGGAAAAGTATGGGAATTGTTCTTATAATTTTGAACATGTTTTTATGAATAATTTGCTAATAATTTAATATTGTGGTGATTGTCTTGATCCACATAAAACTCACATTTGCAACAATGTAACAAATAACATACATAAATTTATGAAAATTACATGTAGAAACCAGATGTCACAAAAAAAGAGAAAGTATCAAATTATAGATATGTCCTGTAGAACAAGTGTCAGTGTATAGAAGTGGGATAACTTTATTTATTGTGAATTGGGAAAGGTTTTTTGGCTTTCTTTCTTAAATTGAGGTGGTTCAGTCTTCCATTTTTTGACATCTAGCCCTGTACTTGGTATATGATGGTTATTCAATAAGCCTCTTCTAAATGAAATATTAAATAAGTAAATGAATAAAATTTTGGAAAGTATTTTGATAAGTTTAAAATTACTATTAAAGTAAACTAAAAAGAAAGAATCTATTCTATTTTAAAAGATTTGTGTCAATCCGAATTCTAGCCTCGTAAAATCTCACAATCATAATATGTCTTATTATAGCTAAATTAAACCTTTAGTTTCAGATTTTGAGAACATTTCCTCTTTTCTACCCACTCAATTTTGGAAATGGAAGCTCTCCTTGTAGAATGGATCATGAGCGAGCCTGAAGTCTGGTCAAGCTTGGGATGTGATAAACCTGGAAAAACTAAACTCAGCCATGTGCTGAGGTCTTTATCAACTTCTTGAACCTGGTGAGGAGTAAAATGCCTAGACATAGTTTCAAGAAGAGGTAGAAATAGCCAGAGATTACAGAACCTTTGAGAGGTTGCTTGAAATATGCAACAGAATTCTCACTCAAATTAGGTAATATGCTCTATAGCAAGAGGGCTTCATGAGGAATTTAAGAAATGGGAGGCTTGGCTGCCTCTCTGACTGGCCATGCTGGGGTGTCATCTGGCTTGTATTGTCTGTGGGCAGTAATGTATCTTTTACCTGCATTAAAGGAACTTATATATTTTGCCTGCTTGTGTTGGTGTCTTTCTGTCAATCATGTAATCGTCATCTTTTTGACAACCATGCAATCTCACAAGTAACCTTTTAGATATGTGAAGACCATTCTACCCTTTCTCTTTTCTGGATGAAATGTCTTTTGCTAGTGAGTTATTTTCAAGTCTTCTAATCGTCAATACTACCACATATTTGCCACTAACATGTTCAAGTTTATTGAAAATTCTCAATATTTTAAACATTTTGAATAATAATGTTTTATTGTTTCTCAGTATAATGCATCTTTTTTTAGATTAAAAATAAAGCTTATGTAAAAAGTAACTTAGAGAGAAAGAGGAGAGAGAGAAGATTCACCTCCCCAAGGTGGGGGAGGGGGCCAAAGCCAGGAAACATGGCCATACCAGAGTCTAGCAAGGCAATGGCCATAATGCAATACCATTAAATCAGAATGATCCATGTTCAAATCTAAAGTTTGCCATTATTGAGTTCTTTGGTTTTGGAAATTATTTAACCTCTGAGCCTAATTTTATGAAAATTATGGTAAATTAGAGGGAATATCCACAGTGAAACTGTGAGGATTATTATGATAATGTGAAATGTGATGAAAAATATACCTGATACCTAATAAGCTTTCAACGAAAGTAATTTTTTCATTTATGTATGTATTGATCAATCTACGTTGGCTTTTAATGTCCCAAACACATTCAAAGCATTCATTCTTATATGTTTATCACAGGATTTAATGTTAAATAATAAAAATTAGGCATGGTATTTTACCACAAGGGTTGTGAATGGTATTACTGAAATATATTGCAAATAACTTTATCACTCTTTTCTTTATTTGTGATGGTTTTGTATGTGACACTTTAGTTAAGCTGAAGGACATTTCCCAGAATCCTCTTTCTTACATGGTTAATATTTGGAAGATGGAAGTAAAGCAGCAACTAGAATGCTTGGATGGTCAATGCAGGACCCCAGACACAGCTGTGACTTGTACACATTGTTTCTGGTCTATGGACTCACTTGGTTGAGGGCAGGCAGCAGATGGATCTGCAGCTAACTCCTTCAGCTGTCAGTGGAAGTCCTTCAACTTTTATGAGTCCTGGGCAAGGCACATTTACAGCTTTAACATCGAGTGTGCCAACTTTATATGCTGATCACACAATTTGTCAGGTTTAGATGCATTGCGAGATAACTGCTGGCAGTTTCCATTTGTCTTATGGGTTCCTGTTTATCCTTGAGGATTCCAATTTGCCTTTGCTTTCACTCATTTTATGCTTTTTATCTCATTTGTATGCCATAGTTATGTTATGTGAATTCAGGCCCTTGATCAGACATGGAGATGACTATCCATAAACATTATTATCAGGTACCACAACTGAATAATTTTTATAATAAATTTTTATTTTTTATTAGTTATCATGTTTATTTTTGACTGATTGAATCTTAACTGATATGTTATAGGTTAAGTGGCTTACTTTTCTCTAAAATCATCTTTTTTGTGTTTACATACATGACTTTTTCAATATCTGAAGCTCAGTGACTGATTTTGTTTAATCATTTCATAACAATTTTGTGTGAACTACAAAAGAACTACTTGTATCCCATTCACATCTATTATTCCTTTTCTTTCATTTAGATAGCTCATATTAATTGAGTTCTTGGTATGTGCCAGGAACAATATTAATTATCTTGCTATATCTCATTTAATCTTGACAGAATTCCTTTAAGTAGGTTACTATGATTATATTCTTTAGAAATGAGAAGAGAATATTTCAGAGAGGGCCAAATTTTGATATTGTCTTTGTGTTACTGAACCATAGCTGATGCCTCATTTGAAACACTATCAACACTTCATTTTACAGAAAGTAAATCACATTTTTTGTGTGATTTATGTAATAAAGAGTCATATGAAACTGTAGAAAGAGCAAATGTCAGTAGTCGGGAAGATCAGTGACTAGTAAAACGTTATTTGGCCAAAGGTCGTAGCAGGTAGAAAATGGTAGTCAAGAGTCAAGACTAATACTTAACCAATACTCTATGTTAACATAAAAGAAGCAGACACTCCTTCTGCTGGCCCAATTTATAAATTCTTAAAATTATCTATACGATGGTAGTCGGAGCTACTTGGGACTTTCAATGGGTTGTACATTAAATTGTTGACCCTGACCCTTCCCTGCACAGGTGTTTTCCATGACTCTACCAATGGTGGCGTATACATCTCTGTAACTGGACTTTGGGCTTAGCTATGAAACTTGTGTGGTCAATGGCATATAAGGGGAGAAGTAACAGAGTGCCAGTTTCAAGCCCATGTATTAAGGGCCTCAAGTATTTCCACTCATCCTCTTTGTACCTCTGCCACCACTACAAGAAAACCTTCCCCTAGGTAATATGTTCCTTCAACCAAGACTCTGAAATGATCACTGTTGAAGCAGGACTGAAAGAGGAACCTATAGTTCATCTAGCTGGACCTATAGTTTAACAAGCCCTACTTACAGAATCAACCTCAGATCTCTGAGAGCAAATGGTTATTTTATTTAAATTTTGGGTTTGTTCAGCAACCTCATTGTGGCAATAACTGATACAGAAATAGGACTGGAAGTGAAGTACAGCGGTAACAAAAATATTAAAAATATACCATTAGATTTAAGACTGAGCAGTGGATGAAGGTTGGGAAAATCATTTTCAAAAGCTAATATATCTATGAAAATAATGGCATATTGTGTAGGGGTAAAATATTTGGTAAAACTTTCACCTGCTCTAACTTGGATGATAAAAATTATATTTCACAAGCTTGTATACTTTGACAGAATGGTTTCTTAGGAAAATGTAAAAAATGTGAGTTGCTTTCTTTTGGCTGCATATAATATGTTTCTATAAAAATATACATAAGGAGATAAATATACAGAAAAAGATGAAATCAGAAAAGAATTTGTAAGCAGAAAGTTATAAATACAGAAATTGCTGGCTTGGAAAATTAAATTATTCCTCATATTTAGCTTCTCCAGTCAGTAAATGATTCTCAGATTAAGATATAATATGGGAACAAAGATTAAATCAATGTTATAATACAGTCTTGGAGTATGGAACAAATCAGAGTTCAGCCCTCACACCATTTATTAAGATCCTAAAAGAAATAAGGTGGTTCCCAGTAGATCACTTCCAAGTATTAAAAGGGCTGTAAAAGAAGGGGGCTTTCCAAATAAAATAAACTGTTCTGTTTTAACTTTTTATTTATGATATATACAACTCTGACACTAATGACAGTTTTATACACATCAGACAAGTTTAATTTTTAACATATTCATCCTGAATTATATAAAACAATCATATTACATGTTTTGAAAAAATAATATTTTATTTTGGTAAAATATTTTGGTTTTTGACTCACAGGAGTAACTTTTGTCACAAAAATAAAGTATTTCTTACATAAGAAAATAGCCATATTAATAAAGTTTACTGGCCTAGTCCCATGGAAGCATAATATGTCCAAGATGAATGTAGAATGAGAAGCATATATCAGTGAAAATTGTTGGTATGGTTTTTGTCCCAAAAACTGTACTGCAACAAAATTTATAGAAAACCCACAATATTTTTGAGAGATTTGATTTGCAAACGATAGTACTGAAAGCCAGGATGAAGAAGAACTAGGCTTGCTGAAAATATAAGGAGAGCTCCTAACTGTCCTCTAACAGGAAGCAGCAGTCTGAGGAAGTCACTCAGCTTCTGCAAAGAGCATTTTAGGAAATTTTCTTTTCAAAACTGGCCAAGAAAGATGATTGGGAAAAAAAGAAAAAGTTGGAGCAACCTAGGAGATTAATGGACTGGTGAACTACCCCCTGGAAGCACAACTGAGATTTTTATCAAGGTTCATTTCTAACTTTGGAGGAGGGGGACTTGGTAACATTTTCCAAATGGGATTTCAAAATTATGATCTATCAATTTCTGCTATGTGCCTGAATCCCTTTCTACTCCCTTCAGCTTCTCAAATTGGGATACTTCTTGCAATTATTCTCTGTTCTAGCAGGGTATTGTGTTGCGGTGAAATACTTGCCATTTTAGCTTATAGGTTTCCAAATTTAAAAGAAATAATTAGGACTAATGTCGGTTATAAGACCGTGGATCTTGAACCTAATGTCATGTGACATGAGACTTCTAAATGTTTAGTGTTTTTTGCTTGTCTTGGTTTGGTTTTGTATGGGGGAGGAATTGCATGTGAATAATTATGGCCAAGTATATGGATTAAAGTAGTCTGAAATTTTGTCCCCAATTTTCATTCCTTTCTGCATCCATATCCTAGCCATATCCTTGCCATGCCAGAGCATAATGTTTATTCCTATGCCTTGATTTTGACCTTAGCTCTGTGTCTTGCATTTTCTAATTGCACATAGACAGACATGATTGTGTGGCTGTTCTGAGCCTAGACCTTAAGTGGCACTATTATTTTTCTACTTGTTCTTTTTGTATCTATGCCATTTCCATGAGAAGAACTTCCCTGCTGACCTTCAGCCAAAATGGACAGAGTGAACCAAGCCCAATCAGACCCACAGCTTGAAACAGAACTTCCTATCTGGGATCGGTTTAGATTAGTTGACTCCCAGTGGCCCTACAGATCTGTTAGAAGATACTATTGTCAAGTATCACTGAGTTTTGGACTAGTTTGTTAAACAGCATTTCTGTAGCAATATGTAACTGGTACATAATGTATCAATATTTGCAAAGGAGGAGGAACAAAGGGTCGTACCAGCAGGAAAGAAAATATCTGCTAGTGCAGTCACTCATTTACCCAACTAGACTGTCCATTTTAGTTGTTGACTGTTGTCCTAGTTCATCTTAACCCTTCTAAACCCTTTTTTGTATTCAGATGACTGTAGTTAGCAGTGTCATGTGCTACAGTGATCTAGGATGAAGTAGATCAACAAAGTCTCCTGAATAATAAGACACTACTTATCTTCCAGAAAGCATTCTGAATAAGTGGCAATGGCAGATATTTTATTTTTTACTGTTATTTGAAAATTCTACTCTATTATCTTCCACCCTGCTCTCTACTCCTAGGAGACTGACCTGTGTGGGGTAGTCAGTGTGTTGCCCAACTCTCTGGCTTCTGGTGACATTCTGATAATTAGGATACCTGTCAAGAGATCACAGATGAGTAGGAGACTGACATCTGGATGTTTAATCTCTTGAATCTCCAAAGGGATAACCATAGGCTGGCTGTTTCCCCAGGTGAATCACTGTTCCTCTATAGGCAGTACTCACTACAGAACCTGTTCCTGCTGGATTAAAGACCGCCTTTCCTCAGGTCTCAGCGTGGTAGCATCTTCTCTCTTAGTCTCAAGGGGACCACCCTTTCAATTGTAATTTTCCTATACCTTTCCCTTTATGATTATCACTATTTAGTGTACTGAAATTTTGATGGAAATACAAATAATCAGATCCAAAGAACATAAATTATGACTAGTCAATCTCATCTGAAATAATAAGAAAACAGTCATGTATAAAGAAAATACATTTTTTTAAAAAAATTGTGACTACTCAGGACATAACTATTAATTAAATATACTTGCTGTCTCAACTTTTAATTTATGATCTATAAAACTAATATTGACAGCAGTTTTATAAAAATCAGGCACATTTAATTTTTGATATATTTTAAATTATACACAAGAAATTATGTACTATATCTTAGAGAACTAATATTTTTATTTGTGATAGTAAGCTTTACTTTTTAACCTTCAGAGGCAATTTTTCTGTATTACAGAACTAAAGTATTTTTTACATAGAAAGTTAATCACACTATCTTGGAAATACATATAAGTTTAGAAAGTGTTAAATACATTAAAATATTAGCAGAATTCGTCCCCTTGATTGGGGTCATATATAAAAGCTTCTCATTATTAATAATTCTAGTCATATTTTTTAGTGAGTCTTATTCCCAGCCAATACTGCAAAAGTATAGATGCATATTATCACCAGAGACCCATGCCTTAAATTGAAGCCATGGCAATCTGGCCACGTTAGAGCATGAAGCCAAACGTGCACGACTGAAATGGATACAACTAACTTTTTAAGGGAAGAAGTTGAAAACCCCTTAGGGTATTCTTAACAAATGCAAATTCAGGGATGTGGAGACCTCAGCATAAAATTCCATATTTTACTTGATGATGCTTTAACACTATCCTTTCCTATGGGAAGGATAAAACAGCATGAAACCAAACTGACAAGTTTAGAAAAGAGGAAATGTTTATAGGAAATACAGTGTCATTTTAAGACCAATTGATGGTGGCTGCTCTTCCGCATTAGAGAATTTTTTTATTCTTCCCTTTGAAAAAACAAAGAAACCAAAATGTTTTTGTTAAATAAACTATAATCTCTCTCTCTCTCTCTCTCTCTCTCTCTCTCTCTCTCTCTCTCTCACACACACACACACACACACACACACACACACACACAAGAATGGCAGTTATATTTTCATAAGATATAAATCATTCTGTTCTTCCCATTGAAATATTTGGTTAAATTTATTTCAGAGTCCTGAACTGTAATGGTAGCTTTGTAGCTGCACATTGTAGGTTCAGAGCAGGTAAGACATTAATTTTAATCAGCTAAGACAGAAGAGAAAATAGCAATAGTGAAACACTCAAAAGCGTAGGACCAGAGAAGATGAGTTAGTTTTATTACCTTTTGCACAGTCCCTACACAGAGTTTGACTGAGAAATGTCCCTATTCCAACCAGAAAACCTTGGCAAAATCACACTCCTATATTTCAGGATTGTATCAGGACCTCATTCTGGAAAAGAGACTTGGATTCAGATCCTTAAAAGTAAGGTCAGTGCCATAATAAAAAGTGCCTAAAGTATGACCCTAAAGTATGCATTAAAAATTACAAAATAATGTGTTAAAGATCATGCTACCTAAAGTATGATCCTGAAGTATGTATTAAAAATGACAAAATAATGTGTTAAAGATCATGCAGAAGGTTGCCTGTTCACAAAGCAAACCTACCAGTTTAGTTTAGACATGAGAGTAAAATTAACAGCAAATTCAGTTTTTCCAATGACACAGACTCCAAACTATAGTTACCTCTGACTCGTTTTCTTTGTTGTCATTTATATTCCATCAGTCATCAAGAACTAATGTTTTTAGCAGACTAAATGTGTCATCAGATTGCTCCTTTCTTTGCATTTCCATGTCTGTGATTCAGCTTTGGCAAAGTTACCTGCGTATGGGGTAATAAGTTCCTAAATTAATCCTATAATTCTGATATTTTTTCTCTCCACTCCCTGTATCATTCTTAGATTAATTATTAGTAAAATAGAATTTTTATTTATATTTTATTTATTTATAGCTTTTCAGTTTTTGTTTTTATTTCAGTAAAATCAGTTTTCAACCTGACACTACTTTGCTCTAAATCTTTAAGGGTGTTAGAAAGTAAAATCCAAACTTTTTAAAACAAGTATTTGAATACAGTACAACTTTAAACCCTAATGAAATCATGAATAAAAATAATATCATTACAACCACTAAAATTTAGGTCTACCTAACAGTTTATGAATTATGTTATGCATGTAATCTTATTATATCCTCTAAACAACCTTGTAGAAATCTATTTACTGTGAATATCATTATTACCGTGTTTATTTATTTATTTTTTGAGTTGGAGTCTCACTCTGTCACCCAGACTGGAGTGCAGTGGCCGCTCCCGGCCACCGCAGCCTCGACCTGCTGGGCTCCGGCGATCCTTCCGCCTCAGCCTTCCAAGTAGCCGGAATTACAGGCATGCGCTACCACGCCCGGCTGATTTTTTGATTTATTGTAGAGATGAGGTCTCGCTGTCCAGGCGGGTCTCGAACCCATGGGCTCAGGCTATCCACTCACCTCAGCCTCCCAAAGTCGCAGGGTTACAGGCTGAGCCACCGAGCCCAGCTTATTACCATGTTTAATAATGGTGAGGTGATGGAGGGAGTGCAAAAGGCATGTGGCAAAGAGAAGTAGGGGCAGAGACAGATTTGGCAAAATAGCCTGAGATCTAGAACAGTGCTGGTCTGTGTGGGCAAAAGAGTCAACTTCTTGGCATCTCAGAAGAGCAAAAGAAGCAAGTAGTTGAATTTCTTAGATTTCTCAGTATAAGTTGGCCCCTTCAGAGCTCTGATGCATGCCTTTGCTACCAGAGATAATTAATCTACCAGAAAGACATTAGCACTATAAGGTTTTAATGTTCATAGCTTGCTGCCACAGTACATAGCAGAAAATTGGAATTACAAGAAGAGAAATGGGAGTTAGACGAGGAAGTATGAAAATGACTTTCCAACCTAGACCCTCTTCCTCTTAATTTCTTTCTAATCAGCTATCTCCTGTACTTCTTGACAAAAAGACTTCTGATCATTCAGTTTGTGCTCCATAACTGTCCCTTCCAAATGTCTTGCTACTTTAAGTCTTCTTGCCTCTGTCACTGTTATATCAAGTATTATGGTTAGTCTTAGATTACTGTCTTATCCAGGATTTCTAGAGAAGGAGTTTAAGAATGTTCATAAATAGAAACAAAAATTGATCCTCCCAAAAATGAATAAGAGGGCTAGCAAAAACTTGTCCTTATGTTTTTATTATTTGTATTTGCCTTTTCCTATATATTTTCTTTATTGTCCTCCCGCTGCTACCCACTGGTAATGTCCCCTCTGTAGTTCATAGTTCAAATCTAAGTAATTGGTTTGATTACCAGTATTAATCTCTGTCAGAACACTTCATGCAAAACCTTTCTGTGAATTGAAAGATGAAAGATGCCCCACCCTTTAATTAAGTGCTTACCCTTGGTCCAATAAGTAAGCCTAGCCAAGAGTTTTGGTGAAACAATTGTAGCTAGAACGGGAAGATGAAAATGGCAGCTATCATGAGTGACATGGCCAGCAATTGGCCCCTCCTGTAATGCCTCCATTATTCATTCTACTGACTCATATTTCACTAATTCTTCAAAGAATAGCTCTTATCTTTATTTCCTTCTGGAAACTTTCCTGACTGGCCCAGGTCACAGCATGGTACAGTGGCAGGAACATGAGGTTCAACTTTACATAGACCTCACAATTAGCACAAAATTAGTACCTTAATTAGGCAATTCTCAAACTTAAGTGTGCACAAGAATCACTTAGAAAACTAATAGAAACACAACTTTCTGGATTTCAGTCCCAGAGATCTGATTCAATAGTTCTGGGTTAGGCCTTGGAATTTGCATTCCTGAACAAACTCTCAGGTGATGCTGATACTACCTGTCCATGGAACACATTTTGAGTAAACCTCCTTGTCACATAGGTTTAGGCATGTTATTTAGTTTCCATCTATAAAATAGAGATGCTAGAAGGTTCTTTTTCATTCTATTAATTGGTCATGCAATTTATAGTAATCAAAATATATTCTGGCAATACAAATTAATTAATTCACCTTCACTTTCTCTGATATTTCTTATTCAATCAACAATAGTAATTCAGAGTATGTTATATAGTTCTTTCTGAAAATCAGTTTAGCACTAATAAAATTTTTTTTAAGGATATAGGGTACAATTCAGGACTAGATATATAAATGGTCATTGTACTGGTAAAGTTTGGGCCTCACTTTGGCCCCCACTTCTGGTTTGAGATAAGGTGCCCATATTGATGAAGTGTGTCTCCCCCCTCCCTCCCCTGGCAGTTTCTCTTTACTGCCAATCTCTTTTTTGTAGTATTATGATAATTGTTTAGGATCCACTTATGAGTGAAAACATGTGGTACTCAGTCCTTTGTTTCTTTGATAGATTCATTCAAGTTGCTGTGAAGTTCATAATTTTGTCTTTCTTTATGGCTGCATAATATTCCATCATGTATATGTAACACTTTTTAAAAATCTAGTTCACTTTTGATGGGCAGCATGTTTGGTTCCATGTTTTTGCTATTGTGAGTAATGCTGCAATAAACGTGTGTGTGCAGGTATCTTTTTCGTAGAGTGATTTGAGTTCCTACGGGTATATTCCCAGAGGGAGATTGCTGGGTTGTCTAGAAGGTCAATTTTTAGATCTTTTAGGTATTGTCACACTGTTTTCTACAGAGGTTGTATGAGTTTATACACCCACCAACAGTGTAGAAGTGTTCCCTTTTCCCTGCATCCTCTCCAGCATCAGTTGTTTTTTGAGTTATTGATGATGATCATCCTCACCAGAGTTAGGTGGTATCTCAGCGTGGTTTTAATTTGTATTTATTTGATGATTAGTGAGGCTGAGCATTTTTCATGTATCTGTTGGCTGCTCATATGTCTTCTTTTGAGAAGTGTCTATTCATATCTTTTGTCCCACCTTTTTAATAGGGCTGTTTGTTTTTTTCTTTTTGGCACATTTGACTTCCTTGTAGATTCTAGATGTTAGGCCTTTGTCAGATTTACAGTTGGCAAATATCCCCATTTGTCTATCTTATCTCTTATTGTATGGACACTTGTGGTTTTGATCAGGAATTGATTTCCAGTTCCAATTTCCATAAGGGTGTCTCCTGTGTTTTCTAAGGTTCTTATAGTCTGAGGTTTTACATTTAGGTCTTTGATCCATTTTGAGTTGATTTTTAGTATATGGTGAGAGATAGGGGTATTGTTTTATTCTTCTGCATGTGGTCAGTCAGTTTACTCAGGACCATTTACTGAATAAGTTCTCTCTCCTCAGTGGTTGTTAGTGAAGGCTTTGCAGAAGATGAGTTGGTTGAGAAATTGAGGTTTTGCTTCCAGAATCTCTATCCTGTTCCATTGGTCTATATGCCTGTTTTTGTATCAATACCAGATTTTTTTGATTATTGCTTTTTGATTATTATAATAATGTTTAAAGCCTGGAAGCGTAATATTTCCCACTTTGTTTCTTTTTTGAGAATTGTTTTGACTTTTCATGGCCATTTATGTTTCCATGTGAATTTCTGTATTGTCATTTCTAGGTCTGAGAAGAATTATGTTGGTAAATTAATGGGTATTGCATTAAATCTGTAGATTGCCTTGAGTAGGATGGACATCTTAACAATGTTGATCTTCCAGTCCATGTGCAAGGAATATTTTTCCATTTCTTTGTATCATCTTTGATTTCTTTGAGCAATGTTTTGTAGTTTTCATTGTAAAGGTCTTTCACTTCTCTGGTTAGGAAGATGCCAAGATATTTCTTTTTTATTTTTATTTTTGCTATTTTGAATGGGATTGTGCTTTTTATTTGGTTCTCTGCCTGTTTGTTGTTGGTATATAAAAATGCTACTGACAGCACATCTCAAAAATCATTCACTATGACCAAGCAGGCTTCATACCTGGGATGCAGGGCTGGTTCAACATCCACAGGGCCACAGATGTAATTCAATACATCAACAGATATAAAAATAAGAATCACATTATTATATCATTAGATTCAGAAAAAAATTTCAATAAAATCCAGCATCCCTTCTTGATAAAAACCTTTCAATACCTAGGCATAGAGGGAACATGCCTCAAGACAGTAAGAACCATTTACAATAAGCCCACACCCATCATATTGCTAAATGGACAGAAATTGAAAGCATTTCCCCTGAAAACTGGAGCAAGAAAAGGCTGCCCAATCTCACCCCTCCTGCTCAACATAGTATTGGAAGTCCTAGCTAGAGCAATCAGACAAGAGAAAGAAATCAGGGATATCCAGATAGGAAAAGACAAAGTCAAGCTATCCTTCTTTATTGATGATATGTTTCTATACCTTGAAAATCTAAGAGAATCTGTCAAAAACTTTCTTGCACTGTTAAAGGACTTTGGAAAAATCTTAAGGTACAAAATCAACATGCAAAAGACAGTAGCACTTTTGTAAATTTAAATGATGCTGTGTTATGGCTCTCCAATTTGATTCCAAGCCACTCAGGATAGATAGCATAGCCCTCACTGTGCTTGGCATACAATAAGCACTGCTAGCCCTTTATGAAGAGACAGTGAGGTTCCAGTGTTTAGAACTAAGACATGGTGCCTTTTGCTTGGACGTGACTTGGCAACTTAGAATCTGTGTGACCTTATGCATGCTACTTAGTCTCTTTTATTTTTATTTCAATAGCTTTAGGGGTACAAATAGTTTTTTGATGCATAAGCATTGTATAGCAGCAAAAATGTCTTGTCATTAAATGTACCTATTACCCCCACCTGTGCCCATTCTTCTTAGTTACTTTATCTGTAAATTGGGGATAATAATATTAACTTTCTCATAGGATTATTGTCTTAAATAAGGCCTACATAGTAAGTACTACATAGTAAGAACCACATGTGTTATTGTTATTGAATCTATTTTGCAATGTTTTCCAGTTGAAAAGCTGTACATTTTCAAAGAGAACAAAAGTTAAATAAGGTAGTAAAAGATATTTTACTAAAATATAGTTATTTTTGTTTTTGAGTATTTTAAAGTTCAGCATTCCTTTGGGTGGGTTATTTGTTCACAGATAACTTATATGCCACCTGTTGCCACACATTTAAAAGAGCTATTAACATTTATATCGTCTTCTAATTTAAGTTGGCTACAAATCTCAAAGATAATCTCATTTTCCTTCTTCGACTATGGCAAACAGTTACTTTGTTAAGCAGCTGTCCTGAACACATGCTTTTTACACATTATAAAAAGTACCTTGAAGTATGACCAAGAAAAAACTGTATGTAAAGTTGTGAGCTATTGAATCAGCTATTTTAGCAACATAATGAGTAGAGCATTAAAATATATCCACCACCATAGCATTTTCTTCATTTGTGTCTAACTATTTACTTTTCTCCCCTGCCTACTAATGTGTGATTTAAATAAGCATTTTACATTTCCCTTAAGCCAGGAAGAGTGTGTATACTACAGCAGAAAACACAATTGTTAGAGTCCAGCTATGGATTTAAGTGAAATCTCCTTCAAACTAGCTATGTGAACTTGGGAAATTTCATCAATATCTCTGAATCTTAGTTTTTAAAAAGTGAAAATAAAACAAAACTTGTGAATTCTTACCATGAAGCATCATCGTAAATATGTCATTTGATTATGCATGTAAAAACACTTGGCTCAAAGTAGATATTCAATTAATAGTAGTTACTATTCTTCTTTCTTGCATTCTTGGCATCTACATTGGTGAGTAATACAATGTAGGAACTTGAAAATGTTTCCTTAAATAACAAATGTATACATTCAGAAACTTGATAGTGCTTCAGATTCAATGTTGACTACCTCCAGACCACAAATCAGCATGTTCAGTAGTACCAAATCACTAAGTCATGGTTCTCTATACCTCTTCTTATACAATTCTGACAATTGCAGGTCACTTCATAATTTATTAAGTAAATGCCTGACTTTCAGTGTGGATTCGTTACCAAATCCAACCATATGAGCTAAAAGCAAAAACCAACCAACAAACAAAACCACTAACTATACTCTTTTGTCTTTCCTTAAATATGTTTTTACCTATTCCAGTTTGCAGGTCTCTATGGAAAGCAATAAAAGTTATTGCTGTAGAATTAACCTCATCTAAAATAAACTTCTGAGGGAACTCCAAAATAGCTTGTGTTGGAATGAGCATATGATCAAATGAGGTTGTGATTCTTTGGATAAATTGTTTACAATACTTCTAGGTCTCAGATTTTACACTGATCTAATAGGAAAGACAATGCTCACTATACTATGATATAATGAGAATTACCTCTCTGCCTAGCTCTTATTCTGGTCTTTTCTTTTTATTCAATATGCATCAGTATTAAAGACATCTTAATTGCTTCTGTTTCAGTAGTCAAATTAATGATCAGTTTGGATTTCCTCTTATGTGAGGACAGATAAGCATGCTTGTAGATAGGCAGTATAGCTGTGGCAGAGTTTGCTAACTGTATACTAAAATTCACACACACTTCCTACAGTTATAGTTCTGGGATTAGAAAGCAGCTTTCCAACCATGCTAATACTCATGTAGTTGTGACCATGTGGCGAGTTCTTTCTAAAGGAACGTATGCCGAGATGAGTAGACAATGGTTGTGCCTTCTCCATCCATTACATGCCAGTAAGATGTAGAGAACTTCAAGGCCATAGGATGATGGCACTGCTACAATCCTGGATCATTGTGTAGAAAAAAATTCTCAGGCCAAAAGGTCTAACTACACCAAAACATAGCATGAATGAGAAAGAATCTTCCATTGTGTCAAGCCACTAAAATTTTGAATTTTATTTGTTAGAGCACCTAACACAGTAGAGAAAATAGCTTTTCTTAAAATGTTTACTGAGTTTTCTGCAATATGACTGGAAGAGGACTCTATATTGATAAGGAAGTGTTAATAGCAAATTGTTCTGTGTTAAGCAGTAAGTGGAAGTTATACATTTTTCATCTTCAAGTTATATTGTGGGGAAAAGTGTAGGGCTAAAAAGGTGTCTAATCCAGTCTACAATCTTTTAAAATATTGAGTTAATTGCCAATGCTTTTCAAAATCACATAAACATCTGAATAATCAACATTTCTTGAAAATTTGAAAGACTTGACCACACCATCCCTCTCTGCCTGCAATGCATCAAAAGTAAGTACCAGGTGACCAGAAGGTTCATGGAATCCCATCAGTTAAACTTGTGTCTAAGTTTACAAAGTCTAAGAAGGAATACAGAAATCAAAACTTAAGGAAACTAGTTAACACAGGTAATAGAAAAAAAGAGAGGATCATGAGAGACTGTGACATAAACCAGAGATAGACACAGCAAGAAGCTACTACTAGCAGTTGACTGAAAAGAAAAAGGAAGATCTAGTGCTGTAAGAGATCAGGCCCACAGTTACTTGAAGGGTGCTGGACCACAGAAGAGCTGCTGCTGTTTCTGGAGATGCAGTCAGACACAGAGAAAGAGGAAGATGGAGAGACCGAAGGTAACTTGGCTTTCCTCTTAACCCTGCCGAGTCTTTTGTTAGACCACTAACTTCCAGGCTTCTGCCAGTGCCTTTATTAGGGAAGGTTCTTATCCAAACCACTTATTTTATGTATAGCCAAAGAGTTGTGTTGTACAATCAACTTGGCAAGAGGGGAAGTGAAATCAAGGACATGCTAGTCCAAGTTTATAGGGATAATGCTATAAAAATGGCAGTGTACAAATGGATTAAACGTTTTTCCTAAAGGAAGAAAAGGCGTCACTGATGAAGAGAGGTCAAGATGGCCAGTAACGAACAGAACTGATGAAAACATTGCAAAAATTCATTGAGTTGTGCATCAAAATCATCGACTTACTATGAGAAGCATAGAAATCAAGTAAACATCTATAGAGAACAAGTTAGGAAAGTATTAGCTGAAAATCTTGGCATGGGAAAGATTTCTGAAGATCTTGGCATATGCCTAAATGGTTCAAAAGGAGCTCTTGTGAGAGGGAGGTTTTAGTCAGTAAACAAATAACTGTACTGGAAGACCATCCCTACTCAGCTGATCTGGCTAAAATGATTTGTTTCTTTACCCAAAGATAAAGGAAATATTGAAAGGAAGACAGTTTGATGACATTCAGGACATCAAGAGTAATACGATGACAGCTCTGATGGCCATTCCAGAAAAAGAGTTCTAGAATTGCTTTGACAGATGGCCTAGACTCTGACATAAGTGCATAGGTTCCCAAGGGCGGTACTTCAAAGGTAACCATAGTTATATTCAGCAATGAGGTATGTAGCATTTTCTCTAGAATGAGTTAATGAACTTAACATCAGACCACGTATATCTGAAGGCAAACAAGCCTAGAACCTGGATACTTATCTGCTCTGTCATTTATATTATCTGCCTGATCGCTGTCAATATTTCACTTTGTCATGTCTGTTATAGGGCTAGAACGCAGACCTATCAATTTCTTTTCAGAGGAGTAGAAACTAACTTACTTCTTTTTTTCTTTTGCTTATTTCAATGTACTTGCACTGATATAATTACTTTATTGAGTTTCTTATTTCAAGATGCATTTTTATATAGCATGCACATACTTTCCCTAACCTTAGGAGTTAGTTATATCAGGGTAAAATCCATAATACATATGATAATAATGACTACCATTGACTGAACACCCAGTCTGAATCAGGCTCTGCATTGTGAGGCTAATTATGTTAAAAATGTTGCAAAGTCAGTATTATTCTCCCCAATTTATTTAAGAGTAACCTGAATCCCAGGTAGGTTAAAGAAATGTCCCGTGCCACCTGGCTGAAAAGTGGCAGTACAGAGTTTCAACCCAGGTCAGCAAGACTACTTCAGACACTGTTTAATTATTTCCATTGTTCATCTTGCCTCTCAAAATAATCTTATTTTTATTTCCTGTAGCATTCTAGGTATTCTTGCTCTGAGTGTTTGATAACCACCTGCCTTGTGCCTTGTTGTTTATATGTGCCTTGTTGTGATATGATTGTATAACACAACTCTTTGGCTATACATAAAATGAGTGGTTTCCCTAATAAAGTCAAACATACTTGTGTGAAAAAAAACTTTGGCTGAAACATTTTGTTACCAAAATTTTGGGATTCCCGTTCTGGGTTTATTGATAATTTTTTCCAGCATGTATATTTTATATTGCCCAAGCTGATCTCAAACTCATGCCTGTAATCCCACACTGTGGGAGGAAAGCAATCCTTCTGCCTTCCTCCCACAGTACTGGGATTACAGGCATGAGTCACTGTGCCAGGCCTCAACAGGTAAATTCTTCATAGATAGATAGACATATAGATATAATACTGGGTGATGTAAAAAGATTTGAGGAGAATACTTAATTTTGGAGAACACATAGAAAAGATTTAGGGCTAAAAATATTTCATATTGGAATTGTGATATAAATAAAATAATAATTATCGAAGTTTCAGTTACTTTAAAAAGTAAATATGTGATACATTTATATTTCTTCTGTCCTTGTTTATTATTTAAGTCACTAACCCAAGTTGACAGCCCAGGAGTTACTAGAGTACCTGACTTTTCAAAGCCCAGTCATAAAGTTCCATTCATACAAACAATTAATTTTAGATCTTCTTATATTTGATTTTTTCTGCTAGACTTCACACTGCTGATCACTTCGTTCTTTGTAAATCTATGTTCTCCCGTTTTGGGGGATGCTACCAGCTTTTGGTTCTGCTCCATCTTGAGCATGCTTGTCAAAATCCCCTG
Organism: Carlito syrichta; assembly: GCF_000164805.1. NCBI lineage: Eukaryota > Metazoa > Chordata > Mammalia > Primates > Tarsiidae > Carlito > Carlito syrichta. The sequence continues at coordinate 222,644 of NW_007225688.1, forward strand.
CAGTATCCTCTCTCATTTGCTGAGAAGCAGTGCAATATAATGGTCAAAAGCACAGGTTCTGGAGCCAGACTGCCTGAGTGTACATCCTGACTCTTCCACTTACGAGCTCTGTGAACTCAAGATGGTTACAAAAACCTCCTTTTAGTAGGCTTTGTGATACAGAACATTGATGTAAATATTAGAATGTTTAAATTTGATGTCTAATTTAGACAATTCCTGAACCTATACAAAAAGTTCATAGTTGCTTAATGTAAGCTTACAAGTGTATGATCAGTGCTTAACTAGGCTGCTTTGTCTTGATGTGACAGAAACCCTCTTTCCACTGACTTATAGAGAAAGTGCATTTGTGGGTTTGCAAGTATAGTGAGCTGGGGCCGGGGCAGGCTGGGAAGCTGTGGGGGGGCGGGTCCCAGGTTGTTCTGCTGACTCAGTGAGGTCATGAAGGAAGGTTATTTCATCCTTTCACCTGCTTATACTCAGGCTTCATTCCTAGATGGCTCCTCTCACAGTGGCAGGTTTGCTGCCAGGGGCAATCTGAGCTTTGTGCCTATGTATGTAGCTTGGATGGGGGTGGCAGGAAGTGTTGAGAAGAGGTCAGGGAGTACAGATGATACTGAATTTTTAAGAAGGAGTTTCTCTCCCAGTACACCAGCGAATCTCTCCTGCTCTCTCATTGGCCCACATTGCCCCAGTGCTCCTTATCTCTAACAAGGGATGACATTAGCATGGTTAATTAGGCTAATCTGTTTGGGAATGGAAAATGAGACACAGGAAAATAGTGTCAAACTTCTTCATTTGTAGTGGTAAAACCTTCTCAGGAAACTTGAGACTTTAGTCAAATAAAATATATTTTGTTGTCATGGGGATTACTTCATAATTATGTGATTCAAACTATGTGTAGGGAATTTCTTGGCAGCTTTCTTAGAGACATTTCCATTTAAATTATCATTTTGATGTGAACTATGATCAGATTATTTTAATCTCTGGATTGCAGAAGAGGTAGAAAAAATATTTATCAATTGCTTATTTATAGGTGACTAGTCAAAATGGAGACCAACTTAAAAACAAAGCAAAAAGTTCTATAAGAAACTAACATTTATATCCTTTTAGCCACCTACATAAACTAGAAGAGATATTTCACATCATCATTCAAGTTAGAAGGCAAGTAAATTAAAATGGAGTAAAAAACCAATTGAATTATATTGAGATGTGTTCATAACAATAGTAGAAAAAAATACCTTGGTTGCCTAGGAACTAACATTTGCAAATAAAATATAAATGGAGTTTCTCAGACTTTAAGAAGACTAGCAATATTTTAAAACCCTAGAAAAACTTTGTAGACCTTTAAACCCCCACAAGATGATTGTGTCATGTTTCAAAGATAACGTGGATTTATAAATTAATTTTACAGGTCAATGAAGTTGTCCACAATTTTTATAGAATTAGCATTAATGAATGTGAGAAATGCAGGAAGCAGAACATATTTGATTCTAGTAATCTGAGATAGACTGTTAAAAGTTAAAATGAAGTTGCACAGAACACTCTCATACCAATGGAAAGCAAAATTAGTTGAATAAATATAAATTGGAAGTAATAATAAAAATGCAATTTTATTTTGAAGAAATATCCAACTAAGCCATGAAGGTATAGAAATGTGCAATATCTATATTAATCACCTGGAAATGGGAGTAAAAAATATGTATGAAATTTGCAGATGATACTAAATAGAAGGGTGCTGTTAGCATGCAAAATGACAAGATAGATACATGATCTTGAAGTAGACCATGTAAGTAAAACTGACCTTTTACTTTAAAAATCAGGCTACTACAATAGATAAAAATAATTTTTATAAATGTACTCAATGGAAGGAAAAGCAAGGTATAAATAATAAACAAAAATAATTTAACATTCATTTACAACAGATTTGACTTTAATAATAATGTAACAATGTCAACAACTAAAACAGTAGTTGAGGGTTATAAATGTTAAATGTTCACTTTACATTAAGAGGAAAATACTGCTTCTGTATGAAATTCTGATGAGACAAATATTTGAAGATTGAAAACAATTTGTTATTTATCAGTGTACCCAAATATAGCAAATGAGATTAAATATATCTAAGATAAGATGGTCAATAAAAATGATTAAGGAGGTAACTTGATGAACTTCTAAGAAAAGATTAAAATAATTAATCTTGTTGTTTGCAAACACATGCAAAGGAAGCACAAAAAAAAGTATGTAAGAACTTTCTTCACTAAGGAATAGTACAGTAAAATGCCATTCATTCAAAGCACAAGACATTCCTTTGAATACTCTAGATTAAGATTATTTGGTAATTTCTATTAAAATGATAATGACAATTATGATTCTGATAAAATGGTAAATAAACAGTTGCATACAATTATATACTATGTAATCATGTAGTGCAATCCAGGGTCCATATTTGAAAAGGAAATTGGTGGAATAAGAATCCGCTACAATAGCAACAACTACTAAAGAGTCAGAGTCCAAAAGGAACCTTGACAATGCTACCTTCTCCGTGAGAGCAGATGGAGATTTCTTTGGTTTTATTTTTAGGCAGGGCTATAAATCTAGTTCAGTTGGTATTGTTCCTCTGATTAAAGACCAATGAAAGCAATAGCATTTTGTTTTCCCATTCCTTCATTCTTCAAGAAACTTGTAACTTATTTTACTTACTAATTGTTTCAAAAAGTAGTATCTTTTTAGTGAAATATTTATTTTTGGTGTAATTCCATTTTATTTAATTTTGTTTTGTTTTAATCTGGGAAATAGAAACATGAAATGTTGTCAAACAAGTCTGTTCTTTAATTGCTATATAAACAAGAATCTTGTAACACACACACATATATATAATATATAATATATATGCTATTCATTACCTTTCATAGGTAAAATTAATTTTAACAACAATCAGAAATGTGTTTTTCTACAAAGTCGGGAGAGTTGGACTTGATATTTTATGTGTGAGTCAAAAGTAGGGTGGTCAGTAAAGGCAACACTTCCAAAAAGTCATTAAAGGGGATATATCTGCCACATTTATTCTTCCTTATTCATCCTAACCTTGTTGACTTGCTTATGATAGATAGAAGAGATTAACTCCAAGGTAAAATGGAACTAAGTTTGGCCAAGTGTTTAACATTGTATATCCAAATTATCAACAGTATTACTATATTTTAACATATTTAGAAGGAAGAGAAGGAAATACTTTATTACAAACTTGTTTAGAAGGACTCAGGAAACTGCTGAATGAGTTATCAGATAACTTTTTGTATTTTAAAACTTCAGAGCTAAATTCAATGACTTGCAAGGCTTTTGTGATTTGTCTTCTCAAAATCTTTATAATGTCATTTCCAGCTACTCTCTCCCAACACACACACACACAGAGACACACACACACAAATGCACACACAATGATTTATCCATACTGCCAAATATTCTAAACATGTTATGCATGTGTTGTTCCCTCTATTTAGAATGCTCTTTTCCCCTTTATCTAGGAAGTTTTTGATGAGCCTTCAAGGTGCAGTTCAAATGCCACTTCCTATTCCAAGCCTCAACAAACCTTTCCTTAACCATCTTCCCCACCCACTCAGACAAAATCAATCACCCTTCCTTTGTTTACCTAATGTGTGTGTGTGTGTGTGTGTGTGTGTGTGTGTGTGTGTAGATTCTTGTTTCTATAACTACAGCATAGACTTGTTTGAAAACATTTCATGTCTCTATCTCCCAGATTAAAACAAAATTAAATTAAATTAAATTGCACCTAAAATAAATAAATACTTCACCAATAAGATACTACTTTTAATAAATAAATATATATTCACACTCATTGCAACAACAATCACTACTTCAATTACAAGCATCAATTATTAGGTACCCAATAGGTGCCAGGCACTGTGGCAGGTATCTTCTATACAGTCTGTATTGTCTCTACAATAACACCTGAATATAAGTATTGTTATTTCCATGAATAACTTGTACCCAGAAAAATTGAGAAGTGTGTTCCAAATCATGCAACAGTTGACAGAACCCCATTTACTCACTGCAAATCTTTACTCTTTTTATGTGATAATCTTGCCTCTTCTGTATGTCTCAATTCTTATCCTGACAATTGTACTCAGTAATTTTGTATTTATGAAAAGGCAGTAGGTCATTATCTTCAAAAGCCAAGCTCCAGAACCATATGGTTTGATTTTGATTCCAGGGTTCTGACCCTTACTGAGTGGCCCTGGGTGATTTATTTAACCCCTCTGTGCATCAGTTTCTTCATCTGTGAAGTGTGGATAAAACTACCACCTCATAGGGTGTTTCTGAGGATTAAATGAGTGAACACATATAATAAGCATAATAGCACTTGCCTTATTATTAGTATGCCAAATCTGTTAGCTATGGTTATTGGTGTATGTGCCTCTCTCTCATCTAAACTGTGAACACCTCAGAGGCTGAAATCATATCTTATTCATCTCTTCCATCTAGTGCAGTATCTTGTAAATACCAACAACTTGCAATACAGAATTACAAAAGTAGATTTATGCCAATGGTGAGCTAGTATGTTAGGGGGAGGGGTTGCGGAGGGGCAGCGAAGAGAGAGTTGTGTATAGATACCAATATAGGGTTGCTATGAGTAACTTTTTCCTGACAGGGGAAAAAAAGAAATAACCTGTCAGCCGTGGTGGACTCCAGCAATCCATAATTGCACTCTTCCAGCTGGGAAACTATGATATATGCTGCAGAAGCAATTTCCCCTTGCAAAAGAAACTGAACAGATAGTGAAAACTCTCAAGAGCTAAGAAGGCATGCTAAGGTGTCAGAAGTTGCTCACCAGCAGCTGCCACTGATCCTCTGCCCCCTTAGCCTGGAGCTGCCAATTCTGCTTCTTCATGCTGTGCCTAGACCTATAATCTGAAATTGGCTTCTGCTATATGCACTGGCAAAAAATCCCACGAGGAGGGATCTGCTCCAGTAATAAGGTCAATGGACACCATAATGTGCTCTGCTATCTTGTTCTCACCCTTTCTGTTCATATGTATTCCCTGATTTCTGGCCATTGTCCAGAATTTCAAATTACCTTCATCCTCAAACCCTCCAAACTGCCCATCCTTGTAGCTCCTTCTGCCCTGTTATCAGCTCTCTTGCCTCGTGGTTGATTGCTAAACACATAGACACAGGCTATTTATCTTTGTCTTGTTTCATGCTTGATGGAATTTCCTATACTAGCCTTGTGTCCAACCCAGCAGCACTGGTGACTACATAGCTGTGAGGAAGTAAATTTTTACCTCTTCTCAAGTTATGGACTTTTCACACACCCACACACTTCTTATAAAGGAAGCTGTACAGGGTAACAGATAAAATGTCAAGGCATGGGAATCAGAATTAGGACTGATCTGGAGCTCTTGCTCAGTTATACTCACCTCTATGACATTGAGCAAGTGACTTACCTGTATTAACCCAGTTTTCTCATCTGTATAAAGGGTTGCAAAATGAATCTTAGCTTATGGAATTGTAATTTTGAATATTTAGCTAATTAATGCATAAAGTTAATATGAATATTGTTATTTTTAAAAATAGGTTTCCAAATTACTGGTTCAGAGACCAAATTACTGGTTCAGAGATGAATCATGGCAAAACATCAACCTCAAAAAATTAAGTCATCTTATTATCAAAGTACCTTACTTAGACTTAGAAACCACCTGAAAATCGAATCATCTTCTTTAAGAGATGAAGAAATTGTGAGCTAGAGAGCAAGATTCAGAGTTCTATTACTAATTAAACAAAGGAAAGGGTCCCCATTTCCATATCCCAAATGAAGGTCTTTGTCCTAGAATTAATAACTGCAATTTTGAATGCTTTCATTCAGTTTATTCACCTTTCCATTCATCTATCCATCTATTCATTTATCCATACATTCAAGAAATATTTATTGTTGGATACCTATTGTGCTTCACTCTGTCTCCTGAGTTCTGGGAACTTGAAAGACAGTCATAGTTCCTATCTTTATGGTGCTTCTTTTGTACTTTCTTCTACTGTTTCTAATGTCACTCTAAGCTTTTGCTTCTGCTATTAGAAAATGAATAGTTCCTTTGAATATCAAAAATCAATCCATCTAGAAGGACATAAGCAGCAAATTTTAAGGAAAGAAAGAAAGTTATCATTGGTAGAAGTGAATTTCACAAACTATTTTGTATCATCACTAAAAAGCCTTTAGGTAAGCACATTCTTTTTTTTTTTTGAGTTGGAGTCTCATTCTTGTCACCCAGTGGAGTGCAGTGGCACGTTCACAGCCACCACAGCTTCACTCTGCTGGGCTCAGGTGAACCTTCCACTTCAGCCTTCCAAGTATAGGTAAGTGCATTCTTTACGGAAAATTAAGGAATTATCTTTTTCTCCTTCTTTTTGTCCTCTCTTGCTTTTGAATTTCTCTTTCCTTTTAGTAATCTTAAACACACGCTGGAACCTTAAGCAAATATATGAACTTGAAAAAACTATATGTGTTTTAATAGACTACAAACCACCCAAGAGCAGTGACAGTGTTTTGTACCATTTTTGAAATCTTAGCACTTGGTAGGTGCTCAATAAATATATTAATAAATATAGTAATAAATGGTCAATGAATAATTATAGACTCTTTTGCCAAATGGTTATTTAATGACTGTTGTTAACAGCTGAAACTGTCACATTTTTTGCACAACACCTTTGCTTTTGTCTGGGATGAGTGTGCTTTGGGATTAGTTAGCAGGTGGGGTAGGTACTGCCTGACTGGCAGTTGATAGTAATCAATGCAATTAAATAGAAGTTCTCCCTTTCAGCATTTATATCTCAAAGTGCCCCATTTATAACAGTGCTATGCTCATCCAGGGAGCTTTTTGACATATTAAAAATCCTAGCTATTAGGAAGTTCAAAATATTCAAGGTAAAATGGATGAGAACCTACATGGAAATGTCACAAGAGAACTGCTGAAGTGTTGGAAAGAGGCAAACTGCCTGAGCAGTCCTGCTAGATATGGTGATGTGTGACAAGTGTCGCTGATAATGGACACTCTGGTCTGGCACATATAGCACAGCTATATGCTCAGTTGAATATGCCTACCATTGGCACAGCACTTAATCCAACCCTTCCCGTAGTGCTGGAAGATAGAACATATTGCACCTTTAGTATAAATGAGGAAGCTGAAGTTAGAGAGGTTGAGTATAATTCCTTAATACTACTTGATTAATAACCCTTAATATTCAACCTAATGATTGTTTTAAATCCACGTCTTATTGCCTAAAGTCCAGTTCTAATTTATCAAGTCACAAATGTATCAGTGCATGTAATGTATTCCATCTCAGCAAGAGATGTGCTGTCTCGCCAAAAAGGGTCTATAAACAGAAGGGGAAACCTAACACATGGAAAATGAGAAGATGAAAAGAAGTTGTAAAAGTAAGTGTTGGTTGGGGTGATAAAATAACCCTTTATATAAGGGAAAGGTCTTGAAATGAGTCAGAGAGAGAATTTGAACTGAGTAAATGGCAAAAGGAATGACATTCTTACTGAAAGTCTAGCACTTGTAAATGCGTGCGTACCTTGGGTTACTGTTCACAGAACCAATAAGTTATCTGTTAGATGGTCTCCAAAACCATCTGAAAGGATCACAAGTGAGAAGCAAGAGGACTTACTTTTATCCTTAGCTTCAAAAACTTCCAATAGTATTATTTATTTATTTATTTATTTTGGACACAAGGTCGTAAAGATTGTTTGCATGACCGCTCTTTGACTCAGAGATTTTAGAATATGGAAATCTGGCCGGGCTCAGCCTGTAATCCCAGCAATTTGGGATGCTGAGGTGAGTAGATTGCCTGAGCCCGCAGGTTCGAGACCCGCCTGGGGAACTTTGTGAGACCTGTCTCTACAATAAATCAAAAATTAGTGGGCGTGGTAGCGCACGCCTGTAGTTCCAGCTACTTGGAAGGCTGAGGCAGAAGGATCGCCAGAGCCCAGTGACTGGGAGCATGCCACTGCACTCCAGTTTGGGCGACAGAGTGAGACTCCAACTCAAAAAAAAAAAAAAAAAAAAAAAAAAAGAAGAATTTATTAGACAAAGATACAGAAGTTTTAATATGTCTTTTTTCTTTTATTTATTTATTTATCACTGGCAAATGAATTGGTAAATGTTTATTTATAGAGCCACAGTTAAACAAACAACCCACAGGTGCTCTTGGTTTTGCAAAGAAGAATCAATTGATGAATAAGATGCTCCCCTTAAAACACGGAAGGATATTTGGGCACCTGGTTTTATTCCTGTCTTTATATCTTCCTAGCTTCATTTTTTTTTTTTAAATACATACAGTTGTTTAGGCCAAAACTTTTGTATTATTCTTGTGTTTTTTCCTCATGATCCACATCTTCACACCTTACAGGTCCTGTTGTCCATAACTCAAAATATGAGCAGAATCAGATCACTTCCCATCACCACTACCACCACCTTAGTCCATTTAATCTATATTAATTCAGTAGTTTCCTAACCAGTTTCCATGCTCTGTCCTTGCTTCCTTTAGTCTATTCACAACTAAGTTTCCTGGATGGCTCTGCTAAGCGGGAATTTAGTTCATTCCATTCATAAACTAAATACCCATTAATTACTTCCAATTTCATTCAGAGTAAATGACTTATTATCACAATTCCAATAGACCCTACATAACCTGTCCCCCATGACAACTGCACCTCATTTTTTAACACTTGTTCAATCCATTGCTATTCCTTCAACACAACTTTGTCCTGATGTACCTTCTATCTGGAGTGTCTGTCCCTCAACATCTATATGACTCACTCTCTCACCCCCTTTGCAACTTTATTAAAATATCTCAATGAGGTCTTTCCTAGTAATGCTATCTAAACTTATAATCTACAAAATAAATTTTCTACCCTCTTTTTTGTGCTTTGTTTCTTTTTTTCACTTACCACTATCTATTACATTATATATTTTACATATTATTTATTTTCTGACGCTATGATGAGAATGTAAAGCACTGTGACAGTAGAATGTCTGTCTGTTGTATTCACTGCTTTATATCTAGAGCCTAGAACTGTGTCTGGAACATAGATGACACTCTATAAATATCTGTCCAAAAAGTGGGTCTATAACTTTCTAAGGGGATGTATAGATTAATTACATTGACACAGTTAACAGCCTCTTGGTATCACTCTACGGCCGGTTGTGTATTCCAAAGATAATTACAACAATATCTCCTGAATCACCTATTCTACTTATGCTATAATCTTTGCCACTTCCCATAACAGTTTAAATTAGTAGGGTCAAGATAAAACCCAAAACCCAACAATATACCTTTTTACAAATATATCAGAAAGACTAAAGATGATACTTCAAGCAGATATAAGTTTTTCTAAGAACTCAAGGTCATGCCTGCCAAAACTTTTATGTTAAACATCAGGGTTCCTAAAACTGTTGGGGGCATTGGTCCATAGCTGCCTGACAGAAAGGCTCTTTAGTGCACATATCCTCATAATTAGAGATAACCAGAGAAACTTTAGGAGCCACACTCAAAAAATTATACTTAAGGACCCTCATCTACACCTAAGCTTAATTTAGATAATGAACAATGGAACTTCAAACTTATGGCAAAATACAGATTTGGGGGACAAGGATGAGTGTATTTTGTATGCAGACACAATATAAATTTATACAGTTAAAATGCACATTATAGCAGATTGCATTTTTTTAAAAAAGATAACTGCAACAATATCTCCTGCCTCAAATAATTGTGTACAGTGTGGTCTTGGGATTCTACTAACAAGAAATGGAGGTCAATTCTTCTCATTTTAAATCTGAGATGGGCTTGTGATTGCCTTGACTAACAAAGTATGGTGTAATAGATCTGTATGACTTCCAAGAATGTGTCATAAAAGGCAATGCACCTTCTGCCTTGCAGTCCTTGGCTTGGACCCTGAACCACCACATAAGAAGTCTGACAACCTTGTGGACACTGTACTATATGGAAGCCAAATTATATGGAGATGACATGTGGAGTTTCCCCATTCAGCACTACTAGTCTTTGAATCACCTCAAAACAGGTACCAGGCATGTGAATGAATGAGCCTTCAGATGACTCCAGCCTCCAGCTACCAAGTCATTCCTAGGCTTCGAGTCTTCCTAAACAATGGTAAATTCCTGACCCACAGAAACTGCCAGAAACATAAATGGGTTGTTTTTAGCCACTATATTTTGGTATTCGTTGTTATTCACAATAGTAACTGAAACAAATCTCTTTGTAATGTGTCTTTGCAGCTCCTTCCATCAATAAGTTGAGTCTATCTTCCACCCCTTAATATAGGCCAAAAACAAGGCAGAAGTGAAATTGTGCCTGCTCTGAGCCTAGGCCTCAAGAAGCTTTGTGCAATTCTATTCTTGCTTCCTCCTTAAGCTTGAGCAAGGCTGATCAAAGATTAGTGCGTACAGTCAATCAATCATGTGAAAGAGACACATCTAGATGACCAGAGGTAACTATTTGGCCTGCAACTGACCATTGATATGTAAACAAATGAGCCCAACCAAAATTAAAAAGAAACACTCAGATGACCTATAGGCTCATGAGAAATAAATGCTTTTTGTTTTAAGCTGCTGAGTTTTTTAAGAGGGAAGGAAGTAGGTAAGAAGTGTATTGGATAGCAATAGTTAAGTGAGACAAGGGGTGAAAAATCTCCCAGCTAACAGAACTCATGCATATTTTTGAAAGGAAAAAGCTATAGTTGGAATGTTGGAAATAAGAATCACTGTGGTCCATGAGTTATTTTCAACCTTCTCTTACCTATGCTTCTAAACTCATAGACCAAGAGGACATTAAAGAGAAATTATTTTCTCTGTCATTCATGAATGGAATAAAATAATCATTCTCCTTCTCACTCTACTATTTTACTCTTTACATCGATTCTGATGAACATCCTTTGGCTGACTTCACAATAGTTTGCTTCTTCTGTAGAATTAGACTTAACATAAATAATAACATAAAGAACTTCATGTTACCATGATCCTAAGCATTAGATAGAGGGAAAAAATAACTTTTAAAGTATATCTCAGAATTCAGATTTTATCAAAGCCAAATTGGAATATGGAAAATATTTTTAAAAATTCTAAATTTAGGTGCAATGGTTGTCATGTGTGTTTGGAATCTGGCAACCCAGCTTCTTCTCTTCCTACTTTAGAAAGGTTGCGTATGAGAAGAAAAAGGAAGTTGTGCACGGTTGTAGATGAACCCTTTATGTTTCTCAATAATAATCAAATAAGAATATGTGTATGAGTATATCATTGAAATATCAGTACCAAGAATAAATATATGTCATTTTTAAAGCATCTATTTTAAGTTAAGAAGTGTTGTTTTACTTGAAAGGCTAAACCTGTAATTTTATGCATAGAACTAATCAGTAATTTCCTAACATAATATGTCGTTTACAGAACACAAACTTTCTATCCTTAGGATAAGAATGATGCAATGAGGAAAGTTAAATCTGTAAACTTTTTGACAAAATGAAAGTAAGAACAATGCAATATAAAGATAGTAGTTCAATAAGAAAATGAATCCTCAGAATTTGAAATGGGCCTTTTTATGTTTTTATACTTGAAATATTTTAATGAAGACTTCATAAGAATAAAAGTAACCTGTAATCAAATTGCCTTTCTTTTTGCAATTTGCACACTATAGCTGGTTAACTGTAGTCAACCAATTCGCAACACATTCCTGAATATAGAACTTAGGGTTTGGAAAGAACCTACAATCTAGTATAAATGACTGAGTGTTTTTGGTTCTATTTTTGAGTCACGCCTTCTGGAAAAGAAGGTTAAATTAGGAGTAAAAGAAATTCACAGTTTTGTATAATTTATTTTATTGAATGTCATCTAGAACATTAGGAGGAGATAGTTGGTTTGGGACTCAGAGTTAGATGGCTGTCTCAGATATTTCTTCAAATCATAAAGGTATGTGAGATTTCTCTAAGAGACCGCAAAGAGTAAGACAAATGTGATTACAATGAATTCCAATGTTTTAAGGGGGCCAGAGAAGGATCCAAAGGAGGTGACTGAAAATGCAACAAAGATAAGTTGGTCAAAGGAGGTAAGTACAACAGAAGCTAATAAAATGAGATCTGAGGCAAACCCATTAGATTTGACAACTAGAAAACCATGATAATTACATTAACAAGGATAATTCTGGTGGGAAGATGGGAGCCAATTTTGAGTGATAAAAGACATGAACATTGTTGAAAAAGCATAGTCTTGGGTATAACAAAATTGTTAGGAATGTTTGTATGGGAAGGAAAAGAAAGAGTCGGTGTAGAGATCAAGATCAGTTGTGAGAGAAAAATGAGGAATCAGTTGAAGAACTGGAAATTATAAATTGGGACTTCTGCCCACTTTGTTCTTACTGCAGATATATCAACTTGTCATTAATTGTCTCATCCAAGTCACTGGTAAAAATGTTCAACAGAACAGAGACAATACAAGTATTCTCAAAATGAAATACTCTTCCCAGAGGTTCCCTATCACTAGTTAAAACATCTTTATATATCTTATTTCAACACTTTTTTTGTTCTTTAAAACTTTCTTAGTCTAACTGGGTGACCTATAGTACATTTATATCTATGTCTCCTTTGTCCTTCATTGAAATTCATGCTCTCCCCCCCACCCTCCCCATGAACTTCTCCAGTTATGGAGATCCATAGCATTCTGTGCTGCTATGCTTCCCCCGCCCCATCTTTATCTTTTAAACCAAGAATCATTTTACTTCCACTTTTCACATATGGCCTCACAAAAGTTCAGTTCTGCTGGGAGGGCTTATTTATTTTCTTAGTTTAACATCTCAAATTCACTAAGTTTACTCTATAAACATGAAGATGCAAGTTTTGTTTCCACATCAACCCCAGTATATTTTCCTATAAATTATGTCACCTTCACCATTGATGGTTCTTAACCTATGTTGTAGCAGACAAATGCCATAGTACATATAGAGATTATATTTGGAAATTTTTCTCTTTCTCAATTCTCAGATTAGAATTCCTCTCTCTCTCTCTCTCTCTCTCTCTCTCTCTCTCTCTCTCTCTCTGTATTTAAAAATATTACATGGATTTTCAGACTGTATCACTAATAGGTTAGTTATCCTGATTCCTTACTTAATTATGGAAATTGGTTGTATTTCTGGTAGGTAATGGAACATGGAACAGACGGAACAGCAGACAGGAAACTGTGGGCAGGAAGTAGGAGAGAGTCAGTGCTTAAAATTTTCCCACTGACTGAACTGGTGTTCTCTTAACCCCTGTACTTACTCAGAAAAAATTTCTCTAGAACTGGATTCTCAAGTATAATTTATCAAAAATTAAGTCTCACCTAACCAGTTGTGAATCTATCAATATTAGGACCCTTATCCTTATTATTTCAACAATATTTACAAGTATTCCATTTGGCTCATTTCCCAAGCTGGTTTCTTCATAGGGTTTTCTATTGAAATATCTAATTTTGTTAAAGGATTGCCATAAGATTCCTTGGCATTCCAATTTACTTGCTTTTTTATTTTTTTATTAATAAAGCATATATAAGTTTTAATTGTAATTTATTTTATTGTTCTTCTATACAATTACAGTGGCACATATTTTTCTGGATTTGTTTTATTGAGCACTGGAGTGACATCATTTTAACAGAAGCTTCTGAGAAGTATAATTGTATTTGAGTTAAACTAGGAAAGTTGTCTGTATTGACTGAAAGAAGGAACTTGAAAAAGGCTAAAGTTTGGAAAGACTTCTGAATAATTAAGAGGAATGAATGTTAAGCCAAGTACCATATTCTTAGTTGTATAGTCTATAGAAATTGAGAGTGGGAAACAGATGGAAGTTGAGGTATAGACTCAATATCACTCGGATGTCAGATCAGAACTTATTTTTGGAAGTGTAAAAGGAGCTTTGTGTGTAGGAGGAGCTCAAGAGCTGGGATACAAATCCTGGAAGGTACAGACAAAGAATGAAAAATCAAGTCTTGAGTGATAAGTAGGGTTTATCTGCTTTATAGAAGAGTTATTTTATATTTCTCTAAGTACTGATCACACATATTTTAAAATCCTATCTCTTGAATTTTTTATATTTGAGTGCAAACCCTAATGATTTATACTATTTTCTAGCAACAGCAGAGAGATTTTATGTGATTGTTTCAGTTATGCTTTACATTCCTTCCACAGTGGTGTTCTAGAGGTATCACATGTATCTAGACATAATTCTTCTGTGGATTTTTAGCTCTGGAGATCACAAAGTAGATGAAACAGTTATATGGGTAAGGCAATTAATAAAAAGATTTACCCGACTTTAGCACTAGTCTGAGACTAGTGCAAGAAAAGCTGCTGTGTGTGCATGCTTGACAGGACTTGTAGTGCTCACAATCTTGGGGAAGAACAAAGGACTGGCAGGTGAAAGAGAGCAGTAAACACTTTCAGGCCAGGTGTCCAGCATTAAACTCGTCTGTACAGGGGATCCCAGATGGCTTGAAGAGAGGTACGAATAAAATGACCCAGAGAAGTCGGCCGACAGAAAAGGAAGGCAATAAGCTACATTTAGGGTACTTGCAATTAGAAAGATTTCAATGGCTTGGCAATTACTTGAGCGCTAATGACTGTTTGACTCATTTCTGAATAGTGGATAGATCTATTTATTTTTGAAGAAGTATTTTTCAGCATCTTGTATCTTTAACTCTCCCCAATGCCTCTCAATTGTTTTTATTTTAAGGGATATATTTAAGGATTTCTAAAATTAGGATAAAAAGCAGGAATTTTAATTAAATATATACTAGGTAATCATATGTATTACTTAAATATGAGAATCTAAGATATCAAAAATTAAGTTTTCAATATTGAAATATTATATAATTTCTATATTATAAATACTTATACATTATATACTATATATAATAATGTTCTCTATATATTATATATGTGCATATACAAACCATATATTATCATATATACTACATATACACTATATGTTATATAAAAATATACTGTACATATTATATATAGTATATTTTTTAAAGTATGTGGACTGGTCACATTAATTTTAAAGCAGAATATTGCAGTGATTTTTCTTTTGGGGAGATGTAAACATTCTCAAAAATAAATAAAATCTAATTTATATGTGTGTGTCTATGAATGTGTATCTATTGCACACATTTTGAATACACACGAATTTTAATTTTGCTTTTAACAAACAATATTCTCCATAATTTTTATAAGTTAGCATAAAATAATTTTGTGTAAGTTTTCATATAATTATGAGAAAAAATGAATTTCAAAATTTGAAAAAGATACACTTGGTGAACATAATACTAATTCTTCTGAATTATGCTTTCTTATGACGTTTTTGGCATTTTGATTGAGATAGATGCTTGACAAATTGATTTCAGGATTTATTCATTAAAAGTATCGACCTATTTATTATCAATCAGTGGCAAGATAAAAACAAATAAAATGACCAAAATTAATTTGTGTCAGATATCTACCTAGATTGTGTGTTTTATAAGCTGAAGAATATATTCCCAATCTTGAAACAGATAAGCATTGTCACTAGACATAACATACTAAAATTAAAAAAGAAGGAAATAGTTTATATCCCCATGATGTTATGTGAGTATGTCATTCAGTATTTATTTTATATGGTCAGAAATTAGCACAAAATACTTCTGTATTGCAAATGATTATTGAGATACATTTCTCCATGGATGTCTTGCACTTCTGTTCATTTTAGGAGTGAAGTACTAACTGTCCTTTGTTCTATGCTACCTTTTAAAGACTTTTGTATAGCTAACATCTTTGGAAGATAGAGACAAAGTCTTTTTCCAGAACAAAGAGCAGACATGACATCTGCCCTTTAAAAAGGATTCGGGTTCCCTAAATTCAGAGTTCCTTTTCTATAATGTAACTCACTAGGTGTAAAGTTATCACCTGGCTCTTTTAGCATCAATCTGTGGAAAATGGGATTTAAGGAATCACCAAAAGAAAATGCAAAAAGTGCAAGTACCCTGCAAGTAAAGAAACCGTGTACTACCATGTTGCTTAGTCATAATATGTACATTGCAGCAATCAATCAGCAAATGTATCAACTTTTATGTGATACAAAGCTTACATACTTGTTACAATATACTTTAAAAAATTTTAAAAATGTGTACACTATATATAATGAAAATGTTCTCATTTTTAGCAGTGTTATAAAATTTTAATATAAAAATCCTCTAAAATGTATATTTTGGGGATTTACATTATAGTGTTTATCAAATTTAAAATATATTCTACTTGAATGATGAAAGAACTACTATATATCAGGTGACAATCTAAAACATGTAAATAATAGGATAGAGCATTACAGTACCATCAAGCAAAAATGATACTAGGTTATACAGTGAAATAAAGATGTTAAAACTTCTTCGATAAACACTTATTTGCTTTTTTCTTTGTCAATATACATTTGTCACACTAGTTGCTATTCTTCCCTTCTATACTTATGAATATATGCTCAAACTTTTTCCTTAAGGAAAAATAAGGTGTGACTTTTTCTTTTCTTTCTTCTTTTTTTTTTTTTGAGTCGGAGTCTCACTCTGTCGCCCAGACTGGAGTGCAGTGGCCGCTCCCGGTCACCGCACCCTCGACCTGCTGAACTCCGGCGATCCTTCCACCTCAGCCTTCCAAGTAGCCAGAATTACAGGCATGCGCTACCACGTCTGGCTGATTTTTTGATTTATTGTAGAGATGAGTTCTCACTGCCCAGGCAGATCTTGAACCCACGTGCTCAGGCAATCCACTCACCTCAGCCTCCCGTAGGCATGGGATTACAGGCTGAGCCACCGAGCTCGAATGACTTTTTCTTAAAAGTCTGTGTTTTAGATTGGGCTTTCCGAAAAAATTAAAAATACAGAAGATGCCAAAAAATGTATACACAGTTTGAGTACAACATTTGAATACTTAAAATTATATGTTTACAGGCTGGTTTAAGCAATTCAGATTGGTGAAATTCCATGTAGATTGGATGAAACCTACCAGCACATACTGAGATTCACACTTGTCCTTACCCTAGTCCTCAGGAGTTTCTCTGTGTTTCCGGCTCATAATTTTATATACAAAGCGTAAAAAAAAAAAGTCAACATAATGGGTATAACAAACAATATTTTGAATCAAATCACCTAGTTATAAATTTTGCTCTAAGACTTAGTAGCTGGATAAACTTGAGAAAGTCACTGAATTATTTTGAGGATTGTTTTCTTTATTTATAAAATGGGAGAAAGTAAATAAACTTCCCTTTTATAACTCTGATAGGAATCAAATTAAATAATGTACATGAATGCACTTATGGATTATTAAGGTATATACAAATATAGCTAGGAAACATACATGAGCAAATATCTCTTGGGTAAGAATTAAATGATATATGTATCTTAATATTTGCCAAAGTTTCTATCAATTTATTTTGCTACATAATTCTGAAGAATATTAGCACCTACATATTTAATGCTACTATTATTTGGTAGTCAGTCAGTGCTGCATTAAGAAAATCCTGGTTTTAAAACTTTAGAAAAAGATGCCCATGCCTAGTTACTCTTCACTGCTAGCCCTAGATTAAGTTACTCTACCAAAGTTAATTTTGAATACTAAATCCTAAACATAGCCTAGTAAATATTTTAAGCAAATAGACGAAGAAAAATCCTTATAATCAAATAGTTGAAAAGGAAAAAATAAAACATGGTTACTGATGGTGCCTGGATACTTCTGCTTCACAATACTAAATTATAGAACATATTCCAAAATTTCATTTTCATAGGGTGAAAATATGACGAGTCATATGCCAAACTAAGAGATAACTACTTGGAAGAAAAACAGGAATACATTCTCTAACGTGTTTAGAAAAACAATATTCTTACCTTCATTTTTAAAAAAGAGGAAAATTACGCTAGTTATGAAAACAAATGTGAATAATTTAAACTATGCTGCTAAAAAAGTGAAATTTTTTTTAGAGTTAAAAATAAATATTTATATATGGAAGCAAGTTAAATGTCAGTGAGGGAGGCAGAATACATTTATAAACCACTACAAATCCATATAATATTATCCTGCGATAAAGTCACATTTTCAAAGAAGATTTAATAATATGGAAAACTTTATGAAATAATATTCAATAAAAAATTAGAAAATAAGACTAAATTTGAATATAATTTTGTTTCTGTCAAATAATATTAGGTATATAAAAGGTAAGGAAAATATCAGCATGATGAGAGTAATTGGTAAATGGCATTTTGTGTTGATTTCAAGATAATATTTAATTTTTAATATTCTATAATGGCCATATTTTATGATCAAGAAAATGAAGTAAAGTTAAGGACACAAGACAGTCATTGACAAGCCCTATGAAAAGTCAGTGGGTATGTAGAACAGGTACGCAAGAGACTGAGAAAAACATGGAGATGCAGGAGGAATTGCCAAGAAAGGAGATAATTTGAAGATGAAGAAAACAGTCAACAGTCTCAAAATGACTGTGAGATCAAACAAGATGGGAATGAAAAGAACCCACTGGGGAAATCTAATTGAAAGAGTCATGGTGGACTTTTCAACAGCAGTTCCAGGCCTTGGCCAAAGCTGTTTATTTACCAGAATCCTGGCTGCTGCAAGTCAAAAAGTAAGTGGAAAAGAAATTCATTCATCGGAGGAGCTTAGCTTTGAAAAAAAGAAAAATTGGGATTTGGCTAAAGGGTAATATAAAAACTAAAGGTTGTTGTTGTTGTTCTCTCTTTGTTTTAAGCTATGAAAAGTTAGGGGAAAACTGAACAATGTTATCATAGTCGTAAAAAGCAAAGATCTGAAGTCAGATGTATCAACATTTCTATTTGGGTTTCAAGAAATATTCTAGTATAAAAGAGAACATACCATTAGACCCAAGTTATTGAAAACTTTAGTTGATCTGTTATTCTAAAATATAGATTTAAATAAGGAATTATGAAATATAACATATTTTAAAACTCTACTTTAACATAAAGCTTTTAAGGACACATTTATTCATCAAACTCATTTGGTCAAAGCCTTTTACTTAGTTCTTTGTCATTTTTTGAATAAACTACACTCTCAGTACATCATTTAAAATTTCCAATGGTGAATTCTTTAAAAGTGAAGTTAAAATTTACATCTCTTAGAAGACAAAAACCTTTCTCATTTCTTACAGGTTGTTTTTTCACACCTAATTCAACTACATTTTATAATTTAACTTTATCAAGACTTTTCAAAGCTTTTTCAAGACTTTTCCTAGAAATAATTTTTTTCTTGTTTGCTTCTTTCATACATACTTAGTTTACAAAATATTTATTTAAATTTAGCTGACAACAAGCTCAAGTAAATAAAATAACTTTGAGAATAAATTCAGCGAACCCTTGGTAAACTTACAACTTAATAAGAACAATTGCCCTCAAGACTACAAGAGGGTGACTAACCAGCTTGGGTGAGTGACAGCATTTTTCAATGAGTTTTACAGAGGCACAGAAAGTTGGTTACCAGTGTGCTGAGTAATTGGAGGTAGGTTGAGAGTCTACTGTAAAAATCACATTTTTCCTGAAGTGAACAAACAATTAAGCAAATTCCTAATCCTGAAAAACAAACCTATACATTGAAATGTATATGACAGAGCAGATATATTTCTTATCAAGGGTCCATTTTCACATAACTTAACGATATACAATGTGAGACTCTCCAAAATATAAAATGATTTTAAAAAACGTGGAACCCTATTAACCAAATATTGGAATATTATTTACAATAGATATATAATAAACAAATGGAATTTTGAGTGCTTTCTTTGAGTAAAGGTTACCAAGAGGTATAATTTTATCAGGAATCTTTTAGGAGAGCAGTAGAGAATCAGGGTTTTTAGGAGTTTTTATTTTTGATAAACTAATGCAGAAATTTAGTTTTTTGCTACTTTCAATTCTCTTTGTAAATTTCCTTGAAGACAAGATGGTCAGTAGAGATCAAGTTATTTGACTTTCGACTGTCATTAAAATCAAGCTCAGTTTCTTAACTGGCCCATTAGTGTGCTCTTGCTATCAGCGTTTAGGCAGAAAAGGAGGGATGTATGTCGCGTGATTCCAGTACACACCTCACAGGACTGACTACTGAAGCATGTTAAAAAAGCAATTCTTTTAGCAATTCTCAAGACAAAGAGGTCAGTTACCAGAAGCATTTTCCGAAACAAGTGGTAGGCCAGGGGGAAAATTAAGACATCATCTGGGGGATGGAGAGAAACGGTAGAGAGCCAGAGAAACTGAACGGTTGGTTTGCCAAACTGGGAAATCTAGAGCAGGCAGCAGATTGCTGAGACAAAAAGAGATCAGGCTGAGACAGATGGAGTTATAGGAGCTCAAGGGCCAGTTTCCAGTCTCATGAACATTTAGCATCATTACTACTTTGCTGTTTTCTGTGGTTTGTACTTCCTTTATGTGGGATATCCCACTGGGCCTTGTGGTGGAGTTTGAGCTCATTGCTGCTTGCAGACAAATCTCTCTTTTCTCCTTCCTGATGTATCTCATTTTATCACAATATCATCTCCCTCCTCTCATTTTTACTGTTATTTGCTGTTCCACAAGACATTCTCATTTTTCAACAAGTTTATCTCCTAGTTTGCTGTTATTCTGTCTAATAAAGCTGCCTTCTTATTTTAGATCGTTTCAATATTCATGTAGACAGCAGGGCTAGGACTAAGATGAGGCAAGTACAAATTTTAAGGAAGCATTTACTCTCAGAGGCATGCCAATTTCTTATTATTACCAATTGAAACTTTATGATAACCCCAGGGGCCCATCCTTTTAGTTCAATTTTTACAATATTTCTACTACAATATTTTTCACCCCCACCATAGGATTGTGTCTATTAACTTAGTTGTCCCTTATCCCTATGATACTTTCACAATCTTTGTTACCATCTTTAATTCCATGGACCATCACCATCATCATAATCATTCCCTTGTATGTACAGCTGCTACTCTCTTGCTCCTCTCTGGTTTTCTTGTACTCACTTGAAAAAAAATTAAAAAATACAAATTTGAATAAGTTGAAATTTCTGTCCACTTAACACTTAAACTTATGTAGCTAAATATAGCTGGAAAAAAACATACGATCATGCTGAATGTTTTTTGTTTGCATTGATAATCACTAAGTCCAAGTGAAACTTCCAGGCTGCTAGGAAATCCTATTATCCTTTCCCAGCATCTCTACTCTGTCACCCACCTACATGACAATTTTGTAGCATTTTCTCTCCTCTCAAGCCCTCAGTCCATCTTTTCTCACCTAATAGTAGTTTATTTTACTTTCTATTCCATTGAAAACATATGAGCATCCTTTAAAAAAAAGTGTGTGTGTTGGGAATGAGAAGTGTAGTTTGTGTATAGCTGTCTACCTAATAACTTCTCTGTGTCTCCCTAGCTAGAAGGTAAGTCCCTTAGGGAAATTTTGTCTGTTTTGTTTACTGACATCCTAAGAGCTTAATATGGCATCTGACATTAAATAATTCATTTAATTATTCATTAAATAAACTGACTAATAAATAGGGAATATGAATGAACTTTAGAAATTATGTTTCATATAAAAATCATAATCAATTTTAGATTTAGTTAAATTTCTAAAAAATAATTTTTGAAATCCACAAAAATTAAAGTGCATATGTTTTGACTTTGGGTCTAAGCAATAATTTTATGAACTCAAAATTGTAAATTTAAAAGCAATGGGAAGAAAATTACAAGGAAAACAGATAGATTAGATCACCAAAAAAGTTAAAACATTTAAATGGTATAAAACATTACAAATACAATTTAAAAGCAAACACATGTACATTATTCCAGTGGTAGATACACTAAAAGCCCGGCTTCATCACCATACAACTCTTTGTAACACAATAAATGTAACACAATTATACTTATATTCCATAAATTTATATAAATTTTCAAAAAGCAAAAATAAAAATCACATGATGTAAATATTATTTATCACAAGAAGAGTTGCAAGGAATTTTTGTAGTTACCATGCAATCATAAAATCACTGAACAGACAGGGCACAAAAAACATAAGAAGCTTATAAACTTAGAGAAAATACCATATTCTGTTAATTTATAAACTAAAAACAGGTCTACGATTTGACCCAGAATCTTCACATTTGGGTATATATCCAAAAAAGCATTAATCCTTCTACCAAAAAGACATCTGCATGCATATGTTTATGACAACACTATTCACAACAGCAAAAACATGGAACAGCCCATGTACCCATCAATGATGGGCTGGATAAAGAAAATATGGTACGTATAAACCATGGAATACTACACAGTCATACAAAAGTACAATGATGTTATTTGCAGCAGCTTGGATGTAGCTGGAGGTCATCATTCTAAGCAAATCTGCAGAGAAACGGAAAACTGAATACTGCTTGTTCTCACTCATAAGTGGATACTACATACTGGGCACAAACTGACAAAAGAATGGGAACAACAGACACTGGCCACTGCTAAAGGAATGAAAAAAATCACCTACTGGGTGCCATGCTCACTACCACTCAGGGAGTGGTGGGAGGAGGCTGGGCTAAATCAGAAACCCAAACCTTGCCTTCATGCAGTATACCTATGTAACAAATCCTCACATGTATCCCTGAGTCTAAAATAAAATTTTTTGAAATGCAAATTTACATGTTAGAATCTTCCTTCAAATTAACAAAGTAAAATAATAATAAATTTAAAAGTAATAATAAACCAGGTACAGTGACTCTGGCCTGTAATTCCTTCATTTTGGGGGGCCGAGGTGAGAGGATTGCCTGAGTTCAGAGTTTGAGACAACCCTAGGCAACTTGGTGAGACGTCATCACTACAGTAAGTCAAAAAACTAGCCAGACATGGTGGCACATGCCTGTGGTTCCAGTTACTTGGAAGGCTGAGGCAGAAGGATCACCTGAGCCCAGCAGGAGGAGGCTATGGTGGCCTTGAGCATGCCACTGCACTACAACCTGAGTGATAGAGTGACACTCCTACTTAAAACAAAAATTAATATTAAATACTATTAAATTTAGTTAATTTTACATGTTAAAATAAGCCAATTAATTTAATAAAATTGAGTAAAAAATTTAAAGTAACAATAATTGTAAAACTAAGGCTATAGTTAGCTGGACCTTCATTCTTGCCCCCTGAAGCAATTTAAAAATCTGTGCTAATTTTTTAAAGTGTTTTGATATATATATTTTGAGTTGGAGTCTTACTCTATCACCCAGACTGGAGGGCAGTGGCATGCTCCCGGCCACAGCAGCCTCGACCTGTTGAGCTCCAGCAATCCTTCCACTTCAGTCTCCCAAGTAGCTGGAACTACAGGCGTGCACTACCAAGCCTGGCTAATGTTTTTGGTTTAATGTAGAGATGAGGGCTCGCCAAGTTGCCCAGGTGGTTCTCGAACCCGCGGGCTCAGGCAATCCACTCACCTCAGCCTCCCAAAGTGCGGGATTACAGGCTGAGCCACGGAGCCCGGCGTGTTTTAATATTTGTTATTCCATAATTTAACTTCTGGGAGTCATGTGGATTTCAAAAGAAAGTTGCATTTTCAAATACATAGAAATCTTTATGTGTTTAGTACTTTTTATAGTAGTAATTTTTCTGGATACAAAAATTGGTGAGAGGGAAACCTAACCCTATAAAAATAAAGGAAATTAAAAAGGCAAGTTTTGTATCTGCATAGCATGGAGAACCATATACCCATTAGAAATGTTATTTTTTAAAGGGGCCTTAGTCATAAAAGCTTTTTAAAATAATAAATAAGTTTAATGAAGTTGCAGGATACAAAATCCCCATACAAAAATCAGTATCATTTCCATATGCAAATAGCAAACTAAAACAAAAATCAAGGAAGCAATCTTATTTTTAATTGCTATCAAGAAATATAAATAAATAAATACCTAAGATAAGAATAAACTTAACTAAGAAGGTAAAAAAAAACACTACAATAAAAATTATAAAATATTGATGAAAGAAATTAGAGTACACAAATAAATGGAGAGCTATTTCATGTTCATGCATTAAAAATAATTAATATTATTAATATATCTTCATTACCCAAAATTATCTACAGAGTCAATGCAATTCCTATCAAAGTAGCAATGATATTATTCACAGAAATAGAAAAAAAAATTTCATTACAAAGGACCCCAGAGAGCCAAAACAAACATGTACAAAAGAACAAAGCTGATGCCATCTTACTATTTGACTTCAAAATATGTCACAAAGCTATAGTT
This sequence comes from Carlito syrichta, assembly GCF_000164805.1. Lineage (NCBI taxonomy): Eukaryota > Metazoa > Chordata > Mammalia > Primates > Tarsiidae > Carlito > Carlito syrichta. The sequence continues at coordinate 246,974 of NW_007225688.1, forward strand.
CCCAAAACAACATGGTACTGGCTTTAAAAATGGACACATAAACCAGTGGAATAGAATAGTGAACTCAGAAATAAATCCAAGCATTGATAGACAACTGATTTTTTTACAAAGGCATCAAGAACACATATTGAGAAAACGACAATCTAGATGCTGGGAAAACTAGATATCCACATGCAAAAGAATTAAACTAGATTCATCTCTCTCCATATAAAAAAATAAACCCTAAGTAAATTAGGGATTTAAATGAAACACCTGAAATCATATAAATATTAGAAGAAAACTTTGGGGAAATGCTTCATGAAATTAGACTGGACAAGTATTTTTTGGTTAAGATTAAAGCATAGACAATAAAGGCAAAAATAGACAAATGAGATTACTGTCAGACTGAAAAGCATCTGCACAGCAAAAAAAAAAAAAAACAATCAATAAAACATTACTAACAGAAGAAATTAGTTATATAAAAATTTTAGTAAGAAATGAGATAAACCTATAATTAGTATTCTTTCTTTTTTGTTTTATTTTATTTTTAATTGGCACATTATAATTGTATATATTTATGGGGTTCCATGTGATATTGCAATACACATCATATACATTGTGGAATGATCAAATCAGGCTAATTAGCATATTTATCACCTTAAATATTTATGATTCCCTTGTGGTGAGAACGTTTAAAAACCTCTCTTTTGGTTATTTTGAAATATACGGTACATTGTTACCACCTATAGTCACCATGCTGTGCAACAGAACACTCTAAGTTATTTCTCCAATCTAAGGGGAACTTTGTACTTGTTAACTAACATATCCTCTTTCCCATTTCCTGCTCCCTCAACTTCTGGTAAACACCATCCTACTTTCTACTACTCTGAGGTTTGTAGATTCTATATATAAGTGAGGTCATATGGTATTCGTCTCTTTGTGTCAGTTTATTTCATTTAACATAATGTCTCCTAGGTTCATCCATTTGTCACAAATGACAGAATTTTCTCTTTTTTTAAGAGGCTGAATAGTATTTCCTTATGTATATATGCCATCTTTTAAAAATCCATTTATCTGCTGATAGACTCTTAGGTTGTTTCCATATCTTGGCTATTGTGAATAATGCTGCAGTAAGAATATGAGTACAGACATACATTGGACATACTAGTTTTAATTCCTTTGGGTATATGCCTGGTAGAGGAATTGCTAGATCATATGGTAATTCTATTTCTAGTTTTTTGAGGAAACTCTATACAGTCTTCTAAAAATGAGTGTACTAATTTACAATATGACCAACAGTGTATAAGTTTTCCCTTTTTTCCACACCTCAACAACACTTATTATCTTTCATCTTTCTAATCATAGATAATTTAATAGGTATAAGGTTATATTTTGTTTTACTTTTAATTTTCATTATTCTGATGATGAGTCATTTTGAGAACTTTTTTAATATACTTGTTGGTCATTTGTATGTTTTTCTTCAAGAAATGTGTATTGTAGCCCTTTGCCCATTTTAATAGGATTATTTATTTTCCTGTCATTCAGTAGTTTGAGTTCTTGTATATTTTGAATATAAGACCCTTATTCAGCATATGATTTGCAAACATTTTTTCCCAATCTGTGGGTTGTCTCTTCACTCTATTAATTGCTTCCTTTGATATGCAGAAGATTTTAAGTTTGATGAAATTTCATTTGTCTATTTATGCTTTCATTACCTGTAGTTTTGAGGTCATATCCAAGAAATTTCTGCTCAGACCAATGTCACAGAGCTTTTCTTGTAGTTGTTGTATGATTTCAGGTATATGTTTAAATCTTTAATCCATTTTGTTTTGATTATTTTCTAAGAGGTGACGTAAGGGTTCATTTTCATACTTCTACATGTAAATATTCAGTTTTCCAACACCGTTTATTGAAGAGACTGTCTTTTCTTTCCCCCATTGAGTGTTCTTGGCACCTTTGTCTATAATCAACTGACCACATATATGTGTATATATTTCTGGGCTGTCTATCCTATTCCATTGGTTAATATGTCTCTGTTTATGCCAGTACCATGTCATTTTATTGCTGTAACTTTGTAATATATTTTTAAATCTAGTAGTGTGATACCGCCAATTATTTTTTTGGCTTTGGCTACTTAGAGTCTTTTGTGGTTCTATACCAGTCCACTTTCAATTCAGAAAAAAGTGTGTAGAAACAAGAAAGAAGGGAATATAGAAATATACAGTAGTTATATCCAAGTAGTATAACTGTGTTACAGATGAATTTGATTTTTTAAAAACAATGTTCATGTATTTTTCAAAGGCTCATCAATAGGTATATTTTACTTTTATAATCACAAATATAATTTATTTTAATAAGCAAAATAATAAAATAATACCAACATAATTAGCAGAACACTATAAGCAAATCACCATACTTTGAGTATGTCCTATACGAAATTGAGAGAGAGAGAATGTTCTTATTTGTTTGTTTTCTCTCAGGTTAATTAATTCCAGTGACCCAGGCTTATTAAATATATTGCATGTCCCCTTTTTCTATATCATTGCTTTTTCCTTCTAATTTAATTTCCTTCTGTTGCTAGACCCAGTCTGATGACTCTCTCCCTTTTCCTTACTACCTTTATAAAAAATGATATGAGAAAATTGCTTGAGAAAGGCTCCTGGCAGCCTTTTATTTTTCTGGCTATTCTTGAATCTCTTTCCTTCATGAATTAGCTCTTTTTGCTCATGGCTTATCTATTTCTTGGGTTGCACCTGCTAGATGACCAACTGCTTGTATCCAGTACCCACATCAAGGAGGTATATGAGTTCTTTTTGGACTCATGATATACTTTTCTCTTACTTAAACTATCTCCCTTACTACCACTTCAGGTCTATAATGATCTGTTTGTTTCCAACCACTTAATAGGTGAGATGTTGAAATTTTTAGAGCTTTGCCTACTGAATGCCAATCTTGCTTCAGTTATACTTCTGAGCTTCTTCCTCAGTTTCTGTAAATAAAATCCCCCAATACAATCAGCATCTTTCTGGATACTTCCCTCTTCTGCCTTGTTTCCTCTTCTTCCTTACAACCTCCTGTCATCTGTTATCACCAGTCAACTTGGACAATCTGAAGCCTTCAACCCTCATCAGGTATCTCTCTCCTTAGGTTTAGTTCCTTCACAATAGCATTTACACAAGTCACAAAAGCATTAGCATTTAATTACAATCAATTATCCTGCTTATCCTCAAATTAGAGGATAAGTGGAGGCTTTGAAGCAGGTAAGAGTTAGCTAGATAGCATTTCTATGTTAACACTGCATTTGTATGTCAACATGAAATTATGTTATACAGTAATCAAGTATTTCAAAATCTTTGGGGAAAAGCAATACTAGGAGTTCTGTTATTGCTACTGTTGTCATTATATTTAAATATTGTATATGTATTTGTCTTCCTACATTTTTAAAACAAGTTCTGCTAATTGCATTATTATAATCTATAACCAGGATTGGAGTGCTTCCTTTGTATAAACAGAATTACCAATTTTAAAAATTATATCATTGCCATTGAATCCTCAGTGCCTTGTGTATATAAAACTTAATCACCAGAAGCATAAGTGGTTACTATACTTGAAACTTTACATTTGTTGTATTCTTCTTCTAGTCCCCAAAACTTATTTATATTGTATATGTATATCCTTGAGATATTTCTGCTTAATAAAACAACAATAATAATAAGCTTTACCACATTACTGAGTTCAACCAAGAGCAGAATTTTCATTATATTAATAACAACAATATGCAGGTCTGTTATAAAAATTCTGCCAACATATCTTATAGCTACTATTTTCATGATTCTAAGTTTATATTTGTTCCACATTTACATATACTTTATACTAGCTTTCAATTAGAAAACAAACATGCAATCTTAGTAACTTAAAAATGTCACCAGTGCTTTTTTTGTATAATGTACTATAGTTTCTATTATCTAGTTATATGTTTTAATAAGTAAAATATAGGTAAGGTAGGTAAGGTATATTTTACCTACAATTGCCCTTGCTATAGTTTATCTATTCAAACAATCTATTTTAAATTGTCAGAATCTCTCCAAAAAAATTTATGTATGTATTCTTAAGCCCTTCATGATATGAGAACAGGGCAGAGGCAGAAATCTGGGACATGCCACATAATAATCAGATAAACCATGGACAAAAGAGCTTAATTCATGAAGCAAGAAAGGCACTCAAGAGTGGGCAGAAAGAAAAGGCTGCCACAATCCTTTCTCAAGGAATTTCTCCATATCATTTAATACGAGGAACCCAATATCAGTAACTGTAGAAGAAAGTAATTATGAAGAGATAAGTTCTACATATCATTCTTCTCATCCCAACACGCTTTTTAGTTTCTATATGTAAATTTTTTTTAGGGTACAACTTGTGAATTTCTAAGGATATCTTTCTGCTTCTGATATTGTGACTTTTCTCTTCCCTGGTCATTAGAAAGCCATGGAAAGGTAAATCTTGAATCAGAGATGGTGCCCAACCAGGTCCCTGGTCTACTTGTTGGATAAGTTTACCCCTTATTTTACTAGATTCTAGAGGCATCTGCCACAGCATAAGTCATAATACCAAAGTGCATACAACCTTGTTGAATTCCTTTTGAAACAAGATGGAAAACATTTATCATTTAAAATATTGTATCCGAGGAAACAGCAGGTGCTCATAGGTGTTGGGCAAAGGGCTCCAGGAGTCAGGAGCCTGCCTGGTCCTTCTTAGAGCACTAAGTAAATCTTCCCAGATGGCAGGAGTTGTAGGTGAAAGCCACATAATTAATAATTTTCTGTCATCAGGGTTATGGCTGAGTAAACTAGAAGGGGCATAAGAAAATTTCTCACTAAGAAAAGTTCTCCAGGGGTTCAATTCCTATTAATTGCGACTTTAATAGTCTTTAGTGTGATCTGAGGGTTGATCCTATAGATAGTTATTTATAGTACAATTTCAGATGTGAGTAGCGTGAATTTCACTGACTGAAAACCAATAGAAAGGGATATTTGGTATTGAGGGATAGATTGTGTTGAAGAAATAAAACCATGGTAGTTGGCAAAATAGCCTAGCCAAATTATCATTATGAAATATAGCACCATAGGAACTGTTCCAGTATGCTATTTATGTAGTGAAACTGGCCTTTATTTGGAGATTGCTATTCAGACACCAAAAATACTTTGATATGAGGGTTGTTGAAAAATAGAAATCACTAAAGGTCCAAGGTCCGGGATGCTTGGTCTTTGTCAGCTGATGTAGAGGGAAACTAATTTTTTGAAGTGATATCTTTTTATGGTATGCAGTGTTCTTTGAAATAGCTCTCATCTGCTCCACAGCATTCAGGTTGCCATCCATTTCCCTGCTCTTTTCTGCCCTGTGCTAGCTCTTGTCTTTAAAAAGGTCCAACTGACGCCTCACCTCCACCTCTTTCTCTTTATCTTAGTATTCCAACAACCAACTTTTTTATTCTTACTAAACCTCTGCCTTGTCTTTCAAATTCACCACATACCATTGCTTTCTATTTTACAAGCTTTGCTCTATAGAAAAATTTCTTTGCCCAAAATCAAGGAACAAAGTAGCTTCTTAGTGATAGGAAAAAGGCACTGATGGGAAAATCAATGAAACTGCCCTGTTGCACTGGTACATGGTATAGTAAGAGCTGTTATGAGAAGCTCTGTTAGCAATGGAAATACAGAAAATGAATGGCATGAATGAGAGTAAAAAATCTCTGAACTAATTCAAGATTGCATGGGTGTGCATATGTGTGTTTGTGTATGAAGGGAGACCCCCTCAAAATTGGAATTTATTTATGAAAAAAGTGTTTTTATTCTTAAAGGTTTAAACTTCAGTCATCTTCAAAGTATTCTGTGTTTGATGCAATATAACTATTGAGATACTTTTTCCACTGCTCAAAATGTGGCAGAGAGGGACTGATAACAGTTAAAAGTATTCCTTTTAAAGATCAACCTGCAAGCTCCAAAAACCTTCTAGACAGGTTTTGCTTGAGAAAACCAAATAGCCAAAGAGGGCTTTCCAGGAAATGCAAGATAGTAACCAATTCACAAACTTAACCCAAATCCTCTCTTTGTGAAGTTATCGGTTTACAACCTCTGCTTGTTATGCATATCCTGGAGACCTTTTGTTCTTTGAAAATCTGGTTTTGCTAAGTACAACCTTGTAAATTCCAAAGAAAATGTATAGTCACACAACCCAACCCCCTCCCTTATCTAAACTAAGGTATAAGACCCCTCTCCTTCCTCCCTAGGGTGCTCAGCCTGGGAGCATTAGCCCACTGTGAGTCACGCTGGTGCTAATAAAACTGCTACTTCCTAAAATAGCCTCAGTGTCACAGCCTCTCTGTCTTCCTGCAACAAAAACTGTTTTTGAACTTGTCAATTTTGATGCCTTTTAGTGCTTCTGCCATTTTTTGTTTCACCTCTTCCACATCAGCAAGTCCATTTGAGAATTTTTTTTCATCGGGAAATACAAACAAACATAAAAGTTACTCAGGGTGAGATCAGGTGAATCAAGAGGGTGTGGCACAGGGTCATGCTGTTTCGGGTCAAAAACTACATAGATCGTCCATTATGAAATGGGTAAATGTGTTGAAAGCATCTCAAAAAAAATTCACTGAAGCTCAATGCTGCCTCTCACAACAATGTTAGCTGGTACACTGATAACCATAGGCTCCTAGAACACTTACCTAGCAGGGGAAGTCTGTACTGCAAAAGGCCCACCCTCCACAAAATAATTCAGAGTTTTTTTGGATCCATTCTTATACATATTGGTGTGTGTGTGTATATATACACAGAGGTGCCAAAAAATGTATATACATTTTAAGAAAGGAAAAAAACTGCATTAAAAGTGTGATACATGCCAGGCTCAGTGGCTCAGCCTGTAATTCCGTGCTTTGGGAGGCAGAGGTGAGTGGATTGCCTGAGCCCGCAAATTCGAGACCCACCTGGGCAACTTGATGAGACCTCATCTCTACAGTAAATCAAAAACTTCACTGGGCATGGTAGCGAACGCCTATAATTCCAGCTACTCGGAAGGCTGAGGCAGAAGGATCACGGAGTCCAGTAGGTCGAGGCTGCAGTGGCCGGGAGCAGCCATTGCACTCTGGTCTGGGTGACAGAGTGAGACTCCAACTCAAAAAAAAAAAGTGTAATACACAATATATACTGATAACAAAAGATGAATAATACAAATCACATTTGACTTCTGCAATTACACATTGTTACCATAATTCAATTCAATTAAACTTCGAAAAGTAATATATAGATAACATCTCTTGAAAGTATGTACATTGTTTTGGCACCCCTGGTATACACATATATGTGGGGGAAAGTTAGTGTACTCAACTGGGAATTCAAGTATCAAAATGTGTTGCATAAATGTAAATTTGCCACTTAGCTTTATAATGTGTAAATTACTTAAAGTATCCAAAATATAAGTTGGTCTCCTGAGATTCTTGCATACAATTCTTTTTTTAAAAAAGTACCTTTAAACATTTGTTTCCATACCATTTATTTATACAGTATTTCAATTAAAGTCAACTTGGAAAGAAAATCTGAGTACTTTTATTAAATTAGTACCTGGTATACTTCAAGATAATTTTCTCTGTGTTCATTTGTCAGAAAGGATTTAGACTTTTTTTTTTCAGTTCAGACTCATAATTTTGTCATAGTAATTTGTTTGTCAGAAGTTATTCTTTCTTCCTTACTATAATTTTTGCTTATTTATAATTGAAAAATATTAAATGTGTATAATTTTAAAATTTAGCATAATAATTACCTATAACTTAAGAGTAATAAAATAAAAGCATCCAGAACATTAAAAAACAATAAGGTCTGATACCAAAGTTATATTGTTTCAGTGTTCCTAAGGCATGAAAGATTAGTGTGCACAAGAATGATCCTCAACAAAGTAACAAGATGAAACATCACTCACTCCTAAAACAGGTTGAATTAAAAAAAAAGGGGGGGGGATAATTTCACACAAAGTCCAGAATGATGCTAAACTCATTGCCAGTGCCTTACGGCTCTACACTCAATAAACCTATGAAGACATTGAGCATGAAGTTATGCTAAGCAATGCAAGATATTCAGGGGAAACAGTTTTCCAAAATGTATCTGAAGAGTTAAGCACAAAATCCCTGCTCCACTAGAGAGCACTAATGACCAAACTCTTCTTTCTGAAACTTTGGCAGAGACAGGTTTACTTAGTATAAATCCTGAATGCAACCTCACAACTTCAACTAATGTCCCTGGAGTTATACCAATATATATGGTGATGAACACAACATCTTTAACAGAGAAAGATTTCAATATACTGTTCAATTATAGTATTTGACAAAAAATGTAGAGGTAGATTCCAAAATCATGAATATGATCTCTCTGCCTTTTTATTTTAAACCCCAACATAACATAAAGGACTTCAAAATTACAAACAATGTCAACACTGAGTGAGGAAAAGTGAAAATATGATTGTGTGGAATGTGACATCATTTTATTGCTCAAGTGTTGGCACAATGTCAGTCAGAATTTTGCTATGCCTTTTTTCTTTACCAAATAGGAATTGTGTATTTCTTGAGGCTTATAGTCAAAGAACTTTCCTAGTTTTTAGATGCAAAAAAAGAAAAAAGAAAAGCAAAAGCAATCTAGAAAGCACCACAGGTGGTTATGACATTAGTATTATAAACTATGAAATCATTGGGTAGAAGTGATGGTGGACATTAAATACATAACATTTCAGCAACATAAAACTAAAATAAAATAGCAATTGAAAAAAATTCTAAAGTGAAGTGTTTTTGAAGAATATATCTTTATCTTGCCATATGGAACCTAGAGAAACAATGTATTTTGAGAAGTCTATATAAATGTATTTGGTTGCTAACTTCTTCTGAGTCAAAATTAACAGATAATAATTAGGAACTAAAACTCCCTGTAGATCAAATGAGTACTGGATATAAAAGTTCTCAGACTTGATTGTAAGGATACTTACTCAGGATCTCTGTTGTGGTTTCTTTCCCCCTCCTTCATATCTCACACATATTTCATAGTTGGCTCCACACTTCCTTCTCAAATCTGTTCTCTCTCTCATATTTCCATTTTAATTGAGATACATCAATCCATTCAGCTGGAAAACTTGGTGTCATCATTCTCCCTCCAGCCAACTAGCAAAGTCCTAGTGATTCTGCTTCTTAAAACTTTTTCCATTATTTCCCCTCATTTCCAGGTCCTCTATAACATCTATAGGTGGGCCCTCATTTCTCTTTCTTGGATTTAGAAATTATTAGTTCTCTGCTTCTAGTCTCTCTCTCTCTCTCCTCCTTCTCTCTCTCTCTCACTCTCTCTCTTTTCCAATTTATTCTCTCTATTAGCACTCATGTTTTTATTCTCTCTTCTATCTAAGTAATGTGTCATTTCCTACTTCAAAATTATATACTTCCTTATTGCCAGCAAGGGGGCTTTATACACTTTTTATTGTTTCAAAATAATATAATAAGTGCTATAGTTGGCATATGAAAGATATATCTGTGTTTCAAATGTGGGTAAGATTAACACTAATCTGTTATGATGCAAAACCTCCTCTGTATGCCCCACTGCTAATAGGAGGGATCACACCCTCAGGTCAGGGGGCTTTTACAACATTGTAGATGCTTAATTAAGCTGAGACTAGAACACAGGCTTTGGAGACAGTCATAAATTCACATTTCTAAACCACCTGGTGCAAGATATGTTCTGGACAAGTCATAATATCTTTCCAAGTCCAATTTTTCACCTCTAAAATTAGGATAATTATGTTATAATGTAGAGTTTCTGTGATAGTTCATTGGGACAATTGATTTTATGTCCCTAACACAGTGCTGAGTACATAGCATGTATTCATGAAGACTAGTATTTGGTGTATAAATATATATGCAGGAAATCAAGGGAATGTCTTATTATGAAAAGTCATTTCAAGCAAGGAAAAGCACAAAAAATGACTTGTCTGAGTGAAACAGTATGACCTGCTTGAGAAATCTCAATTCGCAGTTTGAAAGGAAGAACAAACAAGATATAAAAACAAAGAAGAAAGCAATGTTTGTTCATAGAGGGTTTAATGTATTATTTTACCTAGTACTCCTTCCTCTATACTGATCTATTTATCTAAACCTTTTTAACTTTCTTGTCATTTTCCTTTTTTTTCATAACTGAGTACATGAACTTAGAAGACCACATTCGCTGTTTTTACCTTCTCAACCCACTTCTGTCTAGTTTCTAGCCTCTGACATCATTATCAACATCACAAACAACTTCTTGAAGGCCACGTCAAGTGGGCCCTTGTCAGCCCACAGTCCTCTTGAGCTGTCTGCAGGATTTAGGTAGGTCACTTCTCTCTTGAGTTCTGTTATTTCTTCGCTTTTATGGTTTTATTTTTAAATCTTCCTGCACCTTTCTCTGCCGTCTCTTTCTACAATCTTAATTCTTTACAAGCTCTTAAATATGTGATTCTGACCTTGCATCATTCCTTTCTTCATTCTTACTCTCTCTTGTAGAACTCAATCTCAACTTGACTTTAGGCATCTGCTAAATAATTGTAATTCTCAAATTTAATGTGTATCTATTGCCCACACTTCTCTACTTATAATTTCAATCTCCACACCAGACTAATTTCTTTTTTTTTTTTTCTTTTTTTTAGTTGGGCTCTCACTCTCACTCTCACCCAGGCTGGAGTGCAGTGTCATGATCATGGCTCACTGCAGCCTTGAACTCCTGAGTTCAAGCTATTCTCTCTTCTCAGCATCCTAAGTAGTTGGGACTACAGGCACACACCACTACGCCCAGCTAATTTTTTAAAATTTTATTTTTGTAGAGTTTTTGTATCAGATCATTGAAACATTTGATTTTATGTCCCTAATACAGTGTTGAGTGCATAATAGATATTAATAAATATTAGTATTTGGTCCTGTAAATATATGCAAGTATACAAAAGAATGCCTTATTATGAAAGGTCATTTCAAGCAAGGAAAGGCACACAGAGAAAAAAAATGGCTCGCTATGTTTCCCAGGTTGGTGTCAAACTCCTGGGTTGGAGCAGTCTTCCTGCTTCAGCCTTCTAAAGTGCTGGGATTACAGGTATGGGCCACCACACCTGACCTACACCGGTTTATGTAAGGGACAAAACCTTGTCTTTCTTGTTCACTCCTTTGAACTGCCTAACTGGTAGACTGCATTTCTGTTCTCAGTGCTTTGTTCTTTGCTGTATTCATTTGCCGTGTGATTTTATATTCCCCCCATTTAGAGACAGTACACTTTCCTAACATGATGGTGTTGGACCTGGACATATGACTTGCTTTGACCAATGCAATGTAGGCAGAATGACAAGATGCCAGCACCAAACTGAGTTACAACAGGTGTTATGTGCTCTACCCTCATCTGTGGGAGATTTTACCTTCTGTCATGGAAAAGAGTTATACTGAAAAATTGGTGCCCATTCAGCCTGAAGTCCAGAATAAATCTGTTAGAGTAAATTTATTCCAGTGTTTCTACAGATGTGCAGAATGAAGCAGAACAGCCCCAACCAATCTGCATTCTTGTGAATGAGATAACAGATGATCATTGTTTTAAGCTGGTGAATTTCAGGGTTATTTGTTATGTGGTGTCTTTGTAACTATAGCTATTAGCTAATACTAACATATAGTAGGTTTTTTTGTTTGTTTGTTTGTTTGAATCAGAGTCTTATTCTGTCACCCAGGCCAGAGTGCAGTGGCATGCTTATGGCCACTGCAGCCTTGACCTGCTGGGCTCAGGTGATCCTTCCACCTCATCTTTCTAAGTAGCTTGAACTACAGGCATATGCCACCATGCCCAGCTAATTTTTCTTAATTTATTGTAGAGATGAGGTCTCAATCAAGTTGTCCAAGCTATAGTAGATGTTAATAAACATTTGTCAATGAATGAAAATGGAGCCTTTTGGTTTAATGTAATCTTATACATAGTTATGTATATGTGTATTGTATTATGTATAAATATGCATAATATTTATAATGTAATGAATCTATAGTATAATTATAAAGCAATCTAAAATGTAGTAGCTCTAGTGAAATGGGGTTGAGATTTGGTGGCCATGGGATGGGTACAGCTTAGATGTCCTTCTAGAAAACCTACTGAAGAAGCATGTTTACCCTGGATTCACCATCTCCACCACATTTGCACTGAGGCTACACCACGTGCAACTAGTATTGTCCCATTCTTGAAAAGTAAGAGCCTTTCTCTTTGGCAACTTTGACTCAGAGACACTTTATAGGCTAAATGAGGCTTTCTTCAAGCTGCACTATAGTTTGGCTTCTCCTATCCAATTCTCCTTCTTTCCTATCTCTTTTTACAGCTGTAAGGCCATCACTGTGGTCTAAAATCTCTCCTTGCCTGCTCATGTTAGCCCCTTTCATCCCTCATAGGTGTCTCCCCCTCAAATTCTCTTCCTTGTCTAATCTGACCACGAAATTTGATTTTCAGAGGAACAGAATGGATAGGCATCAAGTGCCCTGTCTACTTTGAACTGCTCTAAGGTGATGCTCCCCCTAAAGGTGAAACCTAGTTGCTCATGGGAACACAAGTTGAAAATCACTTGCCTTGTGGATAGTATCCAAACTCTTCAGCATAGCACCTGTGATCCTTTATATAGCACTATCTACTTTACCTGTTGCTCCTTCTCCCTAGAAATTCTAGTCTCCAGCCACCTTGAAGTGTTACATATATATCTGTATGTTAACAAATATCAAAAAATGTGATGCTTATCACATAGAAATACTATTCTTAACAAAATATAAGTGATTTCAGACAAAAAAATTCTTTTTTTGCTATTTATCACCAGAGTAGTAATTATTCTTACAGTGTATTTTGAATAAATTTAAAAATAAAGTAGAAATAATTCTACAAAAAATTATTGATTTAATCCAAATTTTTGTCCAGATCAAGATAACAGCAAACACACCAGCAATCTACCCATTCAAGTCAGTTAGCCCACATTATGCAAAAATAACATAATATAATTGCTGACCACACTTACTAAATAACATATTGTCTTTATAATAATAATCAATAGTTTTAGAAAATGTAATCTTCTGGTAGTACTCTATTTTTTTAAATTACAAATCTGGTGGTAATGACACAAAAGTAATTTGAATACTACTTTACAAATAACATATACTCTTTTGAGAGTTTTATCTTTTAGAAAAAGCATAATTCTGCTTCAGAATCTTGCAATTAACTGCTTATTTTCATTTACATACAAAATAAGAATGTATTCCCAAAATATGGTGTAGAAATTTGTAATTTTTTCTAGATTTCTATATTATTATGTATTTAACTGTATCTACATTTGAACTGGAAAAATGTAGTAATCGTCTGCACAGCACCAGAGTCCATAAATGTATAGAATTTCAAGTTGTTTTTAAAAGTTTTTACTATCTTTTTAAAAGGTAATACATGCTCATAAAAACAAATGAGATAAAATCCAAGGGAAACAAAACAGAATATAAAAACATATTTTTAAAAATCTAAAGTATAAAAATTACTCTAAATCTCATGTCAGAAAAATTAAATTATTGTGAACACTTTGGTGTATTTTATTCAAAATATAGATAGACACACACACACACACATAGATATACACTAATACATATTGTGGTATATGTAACTTTAATATAATGGGATATATATATGTGTGTGTATATAAAATATATCATACACATATACAGAAATACATTTTATTTCTAGGTTTTATCTTGAGTGCTTCAGAAGAGATGGAGAACTGTGGACTAAATCTGGGGCCAAGTCAAGAGTTTTTTTTGGATCTGTGATGTTTGGGAGTCTATGGGATACCTTAGAAAAAACACTGAGGTAGCAGTTTCTGTATATGTATTTGGAGCTAAGGGAAAAAGTTCATTACATAATGCAATAATGCTACATTTAATGTTTTATATCTGACATTCAAATAATAGTTGATCAGCCTCTCATGATATCTGTAGTGATTCAAACTCACTAACTTATTCAACAAATATATATATTGCATTCTTCTAGTAGCTGATATAAAGTAGTACATAAAACCATACTATTAGCCCATTAGAAGCTTAAAATCTAGTAGTAGAAACAATAAACATGTAAACAAAGAACATCATAAACAAATATTTCAGATAGTAATGAAGAAGATAATAGTGATGTGTTCAAGAGTAACTGCCCGAGTCAAGAGCAGGGGTATTTTAAATGGGTGATCAGAGAAGATTCTTTCTGAAAAAATAATTTAACTCCAATGGCTAAAGAACAAATCTGATGCTATAATGGGGGACATTTCAGGAGAGATGAGAGCAGGAGTGAAGATCCTGAGGCAGCCACAAACATGATATTTAAGAAACACACAAATACTAATGAAGTCAAAATTTAATAAATTAAAAGGGAAAGTCCTATGACATAAAGTTAGAAGAAGGGTGGGTCATTCTGAACTTTGGAACGCTTCGTGTGGTGTTCAGATTTCATTAGATTTACAAGCAGAAGCCTATGGAGAGTTTTAAGCAGTCCCTGTGTTATACCTTCTGGCTGCTGGGTTGAGAATAGAAGAGAGGGGTTAAAAAGTGACCATGGAGAGACCAGTAGAAGACTGTAGCTATGTACCATATAAAACATGGTACTTTCATTTTCTACATATCTTGGATTTAAAAAAATCACTTAAACTCACTTAGGATTTCATATGGGGGTTATGGACACAAAGATGTCAAAGATAACTGATTTCTATGATTTGTCTTGAGCAGTCAGATGGCTGATGATGTTATTTACTGAGATGGAAAAAACTATGGAAAAAACAGGAAGTGAGGGACACCAAAATGATGTTTGTTTAGGATGTTTTGTGTTTGAGGTTCTCTGGGATGTAAAAGTGAAGATACTAATTGACGGGTGGATATGTGAATTGGAGATCTGGAAGTTCTCAGCATTTTGATAAAACTCAAAGCCATGAGGCTATATGAGATCAACTAGAGAAGCAGATCAAATAGAGAATCAGTCTAATGCCAACTGAGGAATTGTGGTATCTCGATCTGCACTTGAGGAAGAGCCAGTACATGAGACTTAAATCCAGTCATCAGTGAGCATCCTGGAAACTAAGTGAATGGGGTATCCCTGATCCAAGGGAAATGTTTCAGGACTTGTCACAGTGAGGAATACTGCTGAAAGAGTTATTAAAATGAGGTCAGAGAAGTTATTATTAGAATAGTAGACAACAAGTGGCCAATAGAGTTGGTGACAGCAAATTCTGTGGAGATATGGGTTCAGAAACTGACTTATAGCAAGTGGAATAAGAAACAAGTGGGTAGGGTGGATACAACCAGAGAATTATTGCATGATATCTGGTTGTTAGTAAAGATAAGAAAAGGGAGGGGCAAGATGGTGATGGGACAAGTTGGACTGTGAAAGTCTCTGCAAAAGGTTGCTGCTGCAGCCAGTTCCACATGCCACCACCACCTCCACAAAAGATGGCTACTGCAGCTGGTCCCACACAACGTGCTACCACCACAACCACCACTGCCTCAGAAAAGGTGGCTGCTGCAGCCAGTCCCATGCACTGCATGACTGCCATGGCCCATGGGTCCCTGCCCCATGGAATTCCTGGCTCCCTCACCCCACCCCAAGCCACCCCACAGTGGTGGGACAAGAAATCAACTAGAGCCCAGAGTCTGATTGGTGGAGAGAGAGGATCCGGGAGGGTCAGGGAGGAGGCCCTTGCCCAGTAAAGAGGCCCTTGCCCAGTAAAGAGGCACTCACCGCAGTCGTTTTCTCTGTCCCAGAACCAGGCAGGACCCCTACCAGGTCCAAACACTTCTGCCCAGACTCCAACTTGGGACCTAAGGAAATCGCATCAAATGGGGAGAGACAGAAGCCCCTTCCCCATGCTAGATCAGGCACAGGTCGAATCTGAGTGGCAGACTTGACAGGCAGCAAGTTGACTGAGTTCAGATCTGATCCTTCCACAACAGGCCTGGGACATCTGAGTCTAGCTGTGAACAACCCTACCACCCTGCAATGGTAGCTAGAGATCAGAGCTGAAAGGACGTTGGGCTCAGAGAAATGATCTCAGAGCAAGTTTGACTCATTGTTTTTACTTTTTAAATTTTTATTCTTTGTTTGTTTTGCTCATTTTTGTTTATGTTTTACTTTTTTTCTCTTTTTTCTCTTTGCTCTGTTTCTGATAACATTTTCGTACTTGCCTTTTTTCTGGTATTTTACTGATTTCTCTTTTTTCTTTAGACCTGTTTGTGTAAGGGAATTGTATATCAATAGGAAGGTTGGTTGGCTTGTGTGTTTGTATGATTATCCATATACTTTAGGTTTCTTTTACTTTTCTCTGTCTTTATGTCTCTTTTCATTTGTTAGTCAGTATATTTGTCTGTTATCCCTCTTACTCTTCTCTCTCTCCACCTTCCTCTTCCTCCACCCCCTCCTTCTCAATTCCATTCTTTTCCTTTTCTTACCTCATTTTGCTTTCAGGGAGCAAACTTACACTCCCACTGCATGGACAGATTGCAAGGCAGTGAGAAGTAGGTTCCAGGGTACCCATATACTTGTCGGTGGATACTGGGATCTGCAGATAGATTTTGAATCACAGCTCCCCCCTAAATTAAATCTAAAAACTGCAAAAAATTATAAGCCAGAGGATTCACATAAGGAAGAATAGAAGATTGAACAAACAGAAATAAAAGCAACCCTGCCATTCCTGAACAACAGAGTTAAAGATGGAGGGGGGGAAGTGGAGAGAAAAATCTACACAAATGAAGAAAAATCAAAAGAAGAAAATGGATCTCACACAGACCCGTGGGAGATCAGACACTGAGAAAACAGACTTCAGAACACAAACAATGAAGAGCACCCAGAATGACTGTTCTCAAACCTAGATGTCAAGACGTTAATAGAGAGAATAAAAGGAATTGAGGAGAGACAAGAGGAAAATAGGAAGGAATTGATAACTGAGATAACAGCAGTAAAGAATACTGTGATTGAAATAAATAACAAGCTAATAAGCATGGGAAGCAGAATTAGCAAAGCAGAAGAAAGAATCTCAGAGCTTGAAGATCAAAATATAGAACTAATCCAAACTATAAAAAGCATAGAAAAGAAGCTTAAAAAGACAGAACAAAACCTTCAAGAGATGAACAATTATTTCAAGAGGCTGAACCTAAGGGTAATTGGACTTCCTGAGGCAGAGAGAGACAGAGACCACCCTGGAACAAACATTCCATGAAATCATTCAAGAAAACTTCCCTCATCTCATGTAATGCAAAAATTCAAACACAAGAGATCCAGAAAATCCCTGCAAGACAACAAATGAGAAGACCAACTCCCAGACACATAATAATTCATCTACATAAAGTAGGTATAAAAGAAAAAATTCTAAAGGTAGCAAAAGAAAAAGGTCAGACTACCTACCAGGGAAGACCAATTAGAGTAGCAGCAGATTTATCTACAGAAACACTTCAGGCTAAGAAAGCATAGAGCCCAATCTTCAAAGTTCTCAAAGATAAACAATTTCAACCAAGACTATCCAGCCAAGCTTCATCAGTTAGGGAGAATTAAAAATCTTTCCCAGACATTCAATGCCTAAGATCTTATACTACTTCTAGGCCACTTCTACAAGAAGAAAGGGAAAAAAGAACAACAACGTTCTTCACAATAGTGCAGAAAAAAGATTGAAAACACACATGAATCAATCCAAAACTCAAAAGAAGACAATAAACAGGAGCAACAACAACTCTATAAGAACATTATGACAGGGAAATTAGCATATAGATAATTAGCCTGAATGTGAATGAACTAAATGCACCACTGAAAAGACACAGAATGACAAAGTGGATAAAATACCATAAGGCAACAATATATTGTATCCAATAGACTCATCTCGCCAGAAAGGACACTGGTGAATAAACAGACTCAAAGTAAGAGAATGGGAAGCAAAATTTCAGGCAAACAGAATACAAAAGAAAGCTGGGGTTATGATCTTAGTATCAGACAAAATACCCTTTAAACTATCAAAAATGTAAAAAGATACAGAAGGTCACTACGTATTGATAAAATGTTCAATCCATCAACAAGAAATATCTATCCTAAACATATGTGCACCCAACATAGGAGCACCAACTTTCATAAAGCAGCTTCTAGGCAAACATTAAAAATACATTGACTCTAACACTATCCTAGCTGGGGACTTTATCCGACTCACAACTCTAGACAGATCATTAGGACAAAAAAACAGCAAGGAGATCCAGAACCTCAATGTGATTATTGACCAAATGGACTTAGTTGGTACCTACAGAACACTCCATCCAATGACCATAGAACATACATTCTACTCATCATTACATGGAATGTCCTCTAAGATAGACCACATCCTTGGCCATAAATCAAGAATAAATAGATTTCATAAAAATGAAATTTTGCCAAGCACCTTCTCAGACCACAGTGGAATAAAAATAAATATCAACACCAACAAAGCTCCTCCAAAACCCACAGAGACATGGACACAAAACAGCATGATGCTGAGCAATTCCTGAGTAAGCATGGAAGTCAAACAGAGATTGAAAGTTACCTGAAAACAAATGAAAAAGAAGAAACATCTTACCCAAATCTCTGAAATGCAATGAAAGCAGTAGTAAGAGAGGAATTCATGTCTCTACAAAAGCACAAGAAGAAAATGTAAAGATCACAAGTTAACAGCCTAACAAGTCA
The DNA here is from genome assembly GCF_000164805.1 of Carlito syrichta. Taxonomy (NCBI): domain Eukaryota; kingdom Metazoa; phylum Chordata; class Mammalia; order Primates; family Tarsiidae; genus Carlito; species Carlito syrichta. The sequence continues at coordinate 265,723 of NW_007225688.1, forward strand.
CTTAAGGAAGCTGGAAAAGCAAGACCATCAAAACCCTAACTTCAGCAGAAGAATCCAAATCACCAAAATAAAAGCCCAAATCTTGGCCATAGAAGACAAAAAGATAATACAAAAAAATCAATGAAACAAAAAGCTGGTTCTTTGAAAGGATAAAGAAGACTGATGATCCCCTAGCTAGAATGACCAAGAAAAAGAGAGAAAAAGCCCAAATAAACACAACCAGAAACACAAAAGATGAAGTCACATCTGACCCTGAAGAAATACAAAAGATTATCAGAGAATACTATGTACACTTGTATAGAAACAAACATGAAAACCTAAAGGAAATGGAGGAGTTTCTGACATCACACAATCTCTCCAGGTTGAAACAAGAAGAAATTGAGACCCTAAATAGACCAATAACAATCAAGAAATTTGACTGTGTCATAAGAAAACTACCTGCACACACAAAAAAGCCCTGGATCAGCTGGCTTTCCAGCAGAATTTTATAAGACATACAAGCAGTAACTGATACCAATCCTATTGAAAGTATTCCAGGTGATTGAGAAAGATGGAACTCTCTCAAATCATTTTATGAAGCTAACATCACATTGATACCCAAGCCAGGTAAAGATCCAACAAAGAAAGAGAACTACAAACCAATATCCTTGATGAATATAGGTGCTAAAATTCTCAACAAGATCCTAGCAAATTGGATTCAAGAACATATCTCAAAAATTATCCACCATGACCAAGTAGGCTTCATCCCTGGGATACAAGGCTGGTTCAACATTCGTAAGATCACAAATGTAATTAAATACATCAACACATGTAAAAACAAAAACCACATGATTATGTCATTAGATGCAGAAAAATCTTTTGATAAAATCCAGCACCCTTCTTGATAAAAACCCTCAAACATCTAAGCATAGATGGAACGTACCTCAAAATAATAAGAGCCATCTATGAGAAACCCACAGCCAGCATACTGCTAAACAGACAGAAATTGGAACCATTTCCCCTGAAAACTGGAACAAGACAAGGATGCCCACTTTCATGCCTTCTGTTCAACATAGTTTTGGAAGTCCTAACTAGAGCAATCAGGGAAGAGAAGGAGATCAGAGGTATCCAAATAGGAAAAGAGGAAGTCAAGTTATCTCTCTTTGCAGACAACATGATTCTATACCTAGAAAACCCAAGAGAATCTGTCAAAAACCTCCTTGCACTGATAAAGGACTTTGGCAAAATCTCAGGGTATAAAATAAATGTGAAAAAGACAATCACATTTCTAAACACCAGTAATAAATAAATAGAACCCAAATAAAAAGCACAATTTTGTTCACAGTAGCCACAAAAAAAAAAAAAAAAAAAAAAGAAATACCTTGGCATCTTCCTAGCCAGAGATGTGAAAGGCCTTTACAATGAAAACTACAAAACACTGCTCAAAGAAATCAAAGATGACACAAACAAGTGAAAAAAATATCCCATGCTCATGGATTGGAAGAATCAACACTGTTAAGACGTAAATTCTACCCAAGGCAATCTACAGATTTAACGCAATACCCATCAAATTGCCAGCAACATTCTTCTCAGACATAGAAACAATAATACAGGAATTCATATGGAAACATAAATGACCTGGAATATCCAAAACAATCCTCAGAAAAAAAACAAACAACAACAAAAGAAAAACAAAAACAAAGCAGGAGGTATCACACTCCCAGACTTCAAACGTTATTATAAAGCTACAATAATCAAAAAAGGCTGGTATTAGTATAAGAACAGGCATATAGCATAATGGAATAGAACTGAGATTCCAGAAGCAAAGCCTCAATTTCTCAAACAACTCATTTTTGACAAAGCCTCAACCACCAACTGCTGGAGAGGCGAGAGAACCTTTACAGTAAATGGTGCTAGGAAAACTGACTGACCATATGCATAAGATTGAAACAGGATCCCTTACCTCTCCCCATACACAAAAATCAACTCTAAATGGGTCAGAGACCTAAACCTAAAACCTCAAACTATGAGAACCTTAGAAAATGCAGGAGTCACTCTTACGGAAATTGGAACTGGCAACAAGTTCCTTATCAAAACCTGAAGTGCCCATGTCATAAGAGATAAGATAGACAAGTGTGACCTCATCAAACTGACAAGTTTTTGCAAAGTCAAAGAAACCATCAAGAGAGCATGGAGACAATCCAAAGACTGGGAAAAAACATTAGCCAACTCCATGTCTGACAAAGGCTTAACATCTAGGATGTACAAGGAACTCAAATGTGCTAAAAGAAAAAAACAAGCATCCCTTTTACAAAGTGGGCAAAAGATATGAATAGACAGTTCTCAAAAGAAGACATATGAGCAGCCAACAGATACATGAAAAAACATTCAGCCTCATTAGTCATCAAGGAGATACAAAAAAACTATACTGAGATACCACCTAACTCCAGTCAGAATGGCCATTATCAATAACTCAAAAAATAACAGATACTGGAAAGGATGAAGCAAAAAGGGAACTCTTCTACCCTATTGGTGGGAGTGTAAACTAGTACAGCCTCTGTGGAAAACAGTGGCAATTCCTAAAAGTTCTAAAAATTGACCTTCCATATGACCCCGCAATCCCCCTACTGGGAATATACCTGGAAGTACTCAAATCACTCTATTAGAAAGATACCTGCACACATATGTTTACTGCAGCATTGTTCACAATAGCAAGAACATGAAACCAACCATGCTGCCCATCAAAAGAGGACTGGATAAAAAAATGTGGTACATATACACAATGGAATATTATGCAGCCATAAAAGAAGAACAAAATCATGAACTTCACAGCAACCTGGATGGAATTAGAGTTTATAATACTGAGTGATCTTTCAGAGAAACAAATAACTGAGTATCACTCATAAGTGGACCTTTAACAACTACCGCAGCACTACAAGAAAGGGATTGACTATAGTGGGAAACTGCAGAGGGAAGGAGGAGTGGGGAGGTGGGGTGGGATTGACAGTAGTGGAAATCTGCCTGAGGGAAATGGGGGCACATCTTATCAACAAGGGTGCCAGCACAGTGAATATTTGTATACCTAACCCTGAAATTTACCCCACAATTTGAAAATAAAAAAAATTTAAAGTTAAAAAAATAAATACAAGAAAATTTGGACAATAGATTTTATTTGTTTTTAAGATGCGTGGTACTAAAAACTGTCAGTTTTTAGGATAGTGTAATAGTTCTGGAGAGAGAGATCTTGATTACCCAGGAATAAGAAGGGATGTCTAGTAGGAGCCCTTGAAAAGATAAAGGTGTGTGGAATTCAGAGAACAAGTTCAGGGTTTGTCTGGCCCTTGCAGTAGCTTCATTTTAGTCTTTGAAATAGAAGGATAGACAGAGAATATGGGAACATATGCAGGACTTACAGATTTGGTACTGTGGTGTTGAGGAGACTTTTTGCCTCATCACTTCTATTTCCTCAATGAAGAATTAGGAGACATAATTAGTTAAGAGGTTGACATAATTAGTGCAAGAGGAAGGGTGGCCATTGATGATGAGAGAAATTGAAGTTACAAAACTTGAGGAAGCAAAGTATGGGAAAAGTAAAATAGTAGAGTTTTCAGTCAGTCCAGTACATTTATTAATACATTTATTATAAATTTTGACACTGGTAAATCACTTTTTTCATGTTGTCTACCAATTCTTTAACTGTGTGTCTTATTTTCTTTTGAATTTGTGTGAATTTTTTAAATATACGATCATATTAGTCTCTGGCCTCTTTCTTGCAAACAATGTTTCCATTTAGGAAGTTAACATGTACTTTGTTCATATTTTTTGGTATAGAGAATAGTTCTTTCTATTTAGGTAGCATAGAGAATGCTTTATTTTATCTAGGCTATTAAATCTAACTGTCTCTTTGTTTTCTTTTTCAAATTTCCATTAGAACTGCTATATAAAGTTCAAGAAAATAAAGAATTTTAACAACATAGAATATTTAAACTCAAGTCATCATTTCCAAATGATGAGTTTCTTTGAGGATGATAAGCTTTCAAGAAGTTAGAGGACTAACTCAGCAAGTGGTACAGCCTAGGTTAGAGAGCAGGTCTGCCTAGTTCCTGGGAAGCTTGTGATATTAATGGTCCCAATTCCATCTTTTTTGATAATATCTCGCATTCCAAAACTAGAGAGCCTCTAATTAACTTGTGCATCATATGATACTAGTTACCATATAGAGATGATATAGACAGAAAGATACCATTATTCTGTAGGTTGTCTAGAGGATTAGAGTCTTTGGGCCAGTGCATCATTTTGTGCTGCAAGACTACAATGCCAATCTATGACATCTGTCCTTTGTTACTTTCTGTGTCTTTTCAAGAATGACTCATGGATTCTTTTTAAGTTGGACCTCCAACTATATCAAATATATTAGGTGTCTGTTTAGACTCCATAATGAAGCTTGACTCCATAATGAAGCTTCTGCAACAGGCGTGATTTGAATCTGATCTGGTTTTTTGCAGCTATAGTACATTGTTTTGTTTATTCTGTTTCGAAGTTGAAAGTTGAACTTAGTTTATCAAGTCCATAAACTTGTTCTATACACTTCTGCTTTTTCATATGGACAAAGAACTATACTCTTGGGAAGTTCTTTAAGGAGATATGTACTTCTAATTAGGTATCACAAAGTCCACATGAGATAGTATTCTAAAGCAGAGCAAAGGTGGATTTCTTTCCAAACAAGTAAATTTAGGGAAATATGTTTGAGCTATGATCACGTTACTGCACTCCACTTTGGGTGACAAGTGAAACTTTGCCTCTAAAACAAAAACAAACAAAAATTGTAAATACTGTGCACACACACACACATACACACATATACACATATACAGGTCTGCCTGAAAATTCAGAAATACTATGAAAATATTCATAGACTTATAGATTTATAGACTATCATTTCTATGCAAAGCACTTTTCCAGATAATGAACTTACAAAATCTGTAGCTTTCAGCAAGTTAACTTGGATATTGGACATATAATATTTTGTATAGCCAGGATTCCAACCTAGTCCTTGTGATTTGGAAATTTATAGTTTTTAATATTTTTTCAGTGCATGTACATTCAGATTAGGAGAGGAATAAATGCAGCATTGTTACTTTTTTGGGAGTGATTTACTCCAGCTAAAGAACATAAATAGTACTTTTATCATACATATACAAAATTAGGAAAAGAGGAATGGCTGAAAATGTATGAAGGACTTTAATTCTACAGATACCAGTCATAGATTGCTTAAATTATTTACGTATATTGACAGTATTGGAACTCTCAGAAAGTACATGAAGCAATAAGTGAACTGCTGTGAACTTCATTTAAAAAATAAAGGAAAACTAATTAGTGAAGAAAATAAACAGGAACTTTGGAAATAAGTAATCATGTAATTTTGAGTTTGAATTGGTCTGTGACTGGGGCTTTTGTATCAGAACTTTTTGTATTGTTAAAAATAAAATTTGGAAACTACTAGAATGTCCCCTAGCATGGAAAGCTGAAAAAAATATGATACATAGAAACCATGAAAAACTACATAGCCCTTCAAAAGAAAGCATTAGATCAATGTCAATTGTCTCAGAGTCTGTGATTACAGTGAGAAAGAAGAGCAAGATGCAGAGATGACTACATAATATGAGTCCTCACACAGGTTGGATTCTTCAGGAAGTAGAATTTGAGATGAAGTTTCAGATATTTATTAGGGAACATCTGGTAATCAACACCTACAGAAGGGAGAGAGGAAAAAGAAGGATTAGGTAGAGGATAAAATCAAGCTGTGAGTCAGGCCTGATGAGAATCTTGGAAGACTCAATGGGGAGATTTAGAGCTAAAATGGTCATCAGAGTGTCCATTGGGTCAGAATGGCCAATAAGTCATACCTTAACCAAGATTACTCATATGGTGTGACTTCTCGGAAAAGGTATGACTTTGGGTGAGGCAGCTCTCTACAGCTTAGGCAATCACTGAAGAGGCAGAGGTATCTTCTGATAGCAACCCAACTTCTAGTCCTTCCTTGAGGAGGCATCTAGGAGGTTCCTCTGTCCATCCCAATACCTAAAACAAATTATGCCAAGCCCTAAAGGTGTAAACATATTTGCCAATGATTATATCTACATTTTTGGAAAAAAGTAGAAAATAATCTTGGTCATGAGGAAAGCAATTGGGCTTGGAGTTAGTATAAGTAACCAAAACAAAACAAAAGGTAAAAATATTGTTAACAAAAAAGTATATGATCTTTTTTTAGGTATAATTTAAAAGGTGTTCATGCTTACAGAAAAGTATTCAAGAGTGGTTATCCAATTTTTAAACTATTGCTGCCAAGAGATCACTTTGGCCTACTTGTGCCTATTTCCTTCTACTTCTTAGCTGTTCTTCCCAAGAATATCCTCCAAGAAGCTCCTAAATGCAGATCACAGAGAGTAACAGCGTGTTGGACTGGAAAGACAAAGATGGGAAAGGACATTACCCATGAACGTCTGTGTTGTTTGAGTAAAAATAAATATGTATCATGTAGATAATTTGAAAATTTATAAAGCCATTTAAAAACTAATAGCAAATGAGATGATCACTTAGATATACTTAAAACAAGACCTTAAGTTTTCAAAAAGTGAAATTCACAAGGGTTTAAATCACATAGCAGGATGCTCTAAAAGACAAGACAACTTTAGAATGTTTTAAACCCAGTCATAATCTCCAAAAATTACAGTTAATAAATTAAGATTTTATATGCAACATGCATGGAGATTTTATATTCAAGCATTTTTTGAGTGTATTTAATGAGCCAGAGTCTGTTCTAGGTGTTGGGTTACATCTAGAAAGAAAGCAAACAAAAATTCCTATCTTCATGGATCACACATTCTACAGGGGAAAAAGAAAAAAATAAACAATAAGAACAATACATGAGTATATACTATGGTAGCTTAAAAGTTGTTGAAGGCCTGTAGAAACTATACATGTATACAGTTATCCAGTCAGAATGAGCACAAATGTTTTCTTGCCTTCCTTCCTGAAGAGGTTAAAAGAATGCCCTAACTAGGTCCCTTGTTAACAGGGCTCTAGCAGGATTAGCTCATCTAGCAAAGCAACTGCACTTGAGATTTCTCCTACATTGAGTTATCAGCAAGCCGTAATCCCAGGATTCACCTGGGTTTTATAGAGACATGACTGGAGAATTAAATGGAGTTATAATGAAGGTTACTAATCTTGAATCATTATGTCTTTAATAGTGGCAATAATCTCTATTTATTCTCCCCTGGTTTCAACAGCAACACATTCATAATCCCTGTGTGGGGCAAGTTCTAAAGATTTTGACCTTGCCTTTTATCTCACAGGCCAAAGAAGCAATATGGGATATTTCCAATAGCTAATTGTGTCTATTTCAATTATTTATTCAGATATCAAGTGAGTCTACAAACCATTGTGAGCCATGCCTGGGGCTGGATTCTTGGCATCTTTGTCAACTTGGATCTTGTGTCTAACAAATCTCGAAATGTTATTTTTCTTCTCCTTTACTCCAGTGTACAATTACCCAAGGAAATGGCAAGGTCTGACTAGGAGAGATAGAGTAGAAACATTACTATGTACTCTTTGTGTGGTGTGGCAGGTTTCTTCCTACTGAGGAGAAAGTCTTGTCTTTAAGCAGCAATTTCTAGGCCTGAAAATTGGCCCCGGCCTGGAGTCTGGGAAAGGGGGTTGAAATATTTTTATTTGGGTAACTGTCCTCAGCCTCATCATCTTTCAACCTTTATTTTGGTAATATACATTATACCTTTGTTGGCTGGAAGCATCTTATCCCTAGACATGCTGCATTCTGTTAACCATCTCTATAGCTCTCTGAGTCCTCTCCTGGCTGCCACTCTGATGTTGCTGCTCATTATAATAATTGCCCCAACTGGTGTCTGACAGTTTGGCTTTGCCATCTGGTCTCTATTAATTAGAGATCCTATGAGTCTCATTGCCATCAGTGGGCCCAGTTATTAACAGTATCTCTATCCTTATCCTTGGCAGATTGAAGACAGCCACCACTGAGCTTCTCAGTAATGCCCATGCCCTTCTCACCAGCATGTTCTTTTTCTTTTGGTAAATAAAATTTCCTTTTATGGATCTTAGTGGTATGCTAGGGTTTCTAACCTAATGTTTCCACTCTAGTATGCTCACTTTTATGAGCCCTTTGATTGTCTCTACAACTGTAAGATAAAGTAATTTTGATACTTCCACCTCACAGAGTGTAGTCCATTACTTTCTCCAAGATTCTAAGAGTCATCCTAGCATCTTATTTGCCCCACATCCCAGGGACCTTGCATGGATTTTAAATCCTGTAACCTGGGAGAGTGTTCTCACATCAATAATCTCTCTTTCATCCAGTAACTTCAAAATCCAATCCCAGTGTACTCACTTGGATTCTGCCTGTATATATTGACTAGTTTTTCTTTCCAGTTGCAATTTTTTTTTTATTGCAGCACTACCCCATATAGGTTAGGTTGTGACTTAACCCTAATTATTGGCTTAATGTAGGGCTTACAGGGAGCAAGTGGTGACATATTCTAAAGAGAGCATGTTTGGTCTTGCAAGGAAGACACTTCAAGCAAAAGCAGGCTACTCCATTAATTAAGAAGGAGGAGTATATCACTTTGACAGTCTTGAAGGGTTCAGGAGAATCTAGCAATTGGAAGTTTTGAAATGCTTCAACACAGACATCCTCATCCCAGGTTTCAAGTTCTACTCCTTCCCAGTCTGAAACCTGCCTGACCTTGGCATAACAGATCCTGGGGTGAGGATACCACTTACTAAAGAATTTGTTACTTTTTAACTAAACATTGAATCTGCAGTTTTTGTTCTCCAAAAGAGATCTTCTTTATATTGTGACTAATCACCCTCAGACTTTTTTTTGCCATTCCTCAGTGTAACAGCGGTACCCAGAAATAGCCATCCAATTCCAAATTTCTAGAAATTACTGTTATCACTGAAATTTCCAAACTCCTGAGATAATGTACCTGTCAGTAAATTCTTTCCCAGTTCTGGACCATTAAAATTTTTAATAATTTTACTATAACCAAATGCCTGTACTTAACAGCGATCTATCTAACCCTACTGAAGTAGTTTATTTTTTTTAAATAAATATCTGTCTGGCAGGTGATACAGCAACAAACATTCAATTTTAGACTTTGTTCTCATTAACTTATGTACTTTTATTGAGTTAATACTATATACTCTGTATTAATCACAGCATTGAACAATGCAATACCCCTGTTCTCATACGGATTACCTTTTGTGAAGAAATACATTAATTTTTTTAAAAATGTGTTGTCTATATACTGTTAGGGAGTGACAAATTCTTTCAGACAAAATCAAGTAGGAAAGGGATATAGTCAGGACCAGGGAGTCGGGTAACATTTTTTAAAGAGTGGACCCCTTCACTGAGAAGGAGTTATTTGAATAAAAACATGACGGAAGGGAGTGAACAATCTAGGCCGATGTGGGGAAAGAGCAGGTCAGGCAGAGGGAGAAACACTGCAAAGGTCTTGAGGCAGAACAAACCTGAGCTGTTTCAAGAACAGCAAGGAGATTGAAATGTCTAAGCATGCAGAAAAGAGGTAGCAAGTTTAAAGAGGGTCAGCTTGTGTAGGTTTCTTTAAGTTACTATAAGGATTTTGACTTTTACTCTGAGAGAAGTAAAGAGTCATTGGAGTTTTAACATAGTAGTGTGAAAAATCTGGATTTTGTCTGTATAGGATTGCTGTAGCTACAGTGGTGATACAGAATATAGGAAGAAGGGGACCAGTCATGAGGTTCTCTAGGCGAGAGGGGTTGGTGATATGAACCAGGACATTAACAGTTAAGGAGATAAGAAGTGATCTGATTCTCGATGTGTTTTGGATGAAGGGCACATAGAATTTGCTAATTAAAATAGTTTTGGGGCATGAGAGGTTGTAATAGGGTTCTCCAGAATAAAACAGAATCAATAGATATATGTAGAGAGAAAGACATTTGTTATGAGAGATTGGCTCCTATGATGATGGAGGCTAAGTCATATGATCTGCTGTCTGCAAGTTGGAGGCCCAAGAAAGCTGCTAATTCCAGTCCAGGCACAAAAGTCTGGAAACCAGGGTGGGCAATAGAGCAAGTTCCAGTCCAAGTCTGAAGGACCAAGAAACGGAAGCACAGATGTCTGAGAGTAGGAGAAAGTATATGTCCAGTTCAAAAAAAGAGATAATTCTCCCTTCTGCATTTTGTTCATTTCAGGTCCTCAGTGGATTAGATGATGCCCATTTGCATTGGAGGGGGTAATTTTTACTCAGTTTACCAATTCAAAGCTTAACCTCTTCCAGAAACATCCTTATAGACACACTCAGATGTAATGTTCCATCGGCTATCTGCATATTCCTTAGCCCAGTCAGGTTGACACATAAAATTAACCATCACAGAGATAAAGAGAAGTTGAGAATGGAGAATGTCCCCATGTTTTTTGATTTAAGCAACTGGAATGATGGAGTTATCATTAACTGAGGGGCAATTTGGGGGCTACAGAAGGGGAGACAGGAGTTCAATTTTAGATAATTTAAGTGGAAGTTTAAAGTTGTTAAATGTGAAAGTACAGCCTAAAAATTTACATTTTGGATTATTTAGGATATAGATGAAATTTAAATCCTTGGTACTGGATGCGGTCAGAAAGAGAGTACAGACTGATAATAAAAAGTGGTCTAAAATCTAAATCTTGAGTCACTTCAGTGTTATAAGGTTAGCCTGATCAGAGGCAAATAAGGAGATGGGTTCCTAAAAGCCCTGAAAATACTTTATAAAATATCAAATGCTGCGAACAGATCAAATAAGAAAAAGACTGAAGTTTATCTTTGAATTTTATTTTGTTTTATTATTTATTATTTTTATTTTTATTTTTTGCATAATTATGTATTTATTTAGGAAAAAAGAGACTCGAGTGAGGTAGAGCTAAGCTAACATCTTGAAAAGACACCCAAATTAAATGAAAACAGCAAGTTATAGAACAATGTATATGGCATAATTCTATTTTAAAACCCACAACAACATACTATATATGCTTATATAGGTTGCTAAAGCACATAACAAGCCTAAATGAATAAAAATTGAGCTGTTAACAATAGTTATTGGGCAGGAGCATTTAAACATTCTTTAAGTTTCGAATTTGTTATGTATTCTCTATGTCCTAAAAATATCAAACCCAATCAAAGGAACTCAGCAACACCTTTTCTTCCAGTAATAAATAAAAGACATGAACACTCAGGAATTGCAATTCACAGGGACAGGTTTGAGAAAGTTCACCCCTGCAGTGTGGCTTGAGATGGGAACAAGCGGGTTGGCCAGGGAGCCACACTCACCTTTCCCATCAGTTCAGCCAAGTCCAGCTTTGAATTTTATAAGGTACAGTCACTGGAAATCTCTTGTAGTGCCTAACGGGAGTCAGTTCAACATTTAAAGGAAAGGAGGAAACAATGACATTGGTATATACCATTCTTTCAGAAATTTTACTGTCAAAGGAGTGAATAGACCTGTAGGTGGCAGGAGAAAATAGGATTAAAGTGGGAAAATATATACATATATATATATGCATATATATAGATGATAATGATATAGTTGAGAGGAATAATTTGATGATGAAGAAAAGCAAAGAACTGTTTGAGTGAGGCTCTTGTCAGGACCAGAACAGATGGAGGTCTAATGAGAATGTGGAGAGTTTGACGTTAAATAGGAACACTTAGTTTATTCTAAAAGGAGGGAAGGAAGAATGTCTGTGTACAGATTCTAGGATGTGAGTAGATGTGATAGTGGGAGTTCATGGAATTTTTCTTCTAGTAGTTTCTATGAACTCAGCAAAGTAGAAGCTTGAATAAAGAACAGGGAGATGGTATTAGAAGTTTGAGAAAAGAAGGCATGCAACAGAAAGAAAGAGGAAGAGTAAAAGTAATGTAATTGCTCTGCAGCTCTAAAGGCCTACTTGAGTAATTGTCATGAAGTTAAAGGAAACTTAGATTTGTAAGTTTTATCCCAGCCATATTTGACTATAGGAATGAAACAGGCATAAAACTGTGTTTAACCAATGTAAAGGTTTTGACTAACAGGTTTAGCCAAAAGATAGCTAAGCAAATTGATGTCTGTGAAAGAATGTGATCAAAATAATAATTGATCATGGAAAATTGAGAGTGTTTGAAAGGGATTATATATAATGATTGATCAAGCTGAGTATGTAGGGAAGCAAAGACATGAGAGGATGAGGAAAATGGTGGCAGCGTCAATGAATTGTAGGTTTGGTGGGAGGCACTGTTTAAGACTATTTGAAAACCAACTGGGAAGTAATCTAGAAAGACAGGAGTAGATAATGGGCCTGGAATGTGATGACAGAGTTTAGTGATTGAGGTAAGGTGGAAATCAAGACCTAGCTACAGAATGGAACTAAAGGGAGATCAAGGAGGCAAAAGTACTGGAAGAATTATATACTTATACTGAAAACCCTGAATTAAGACAAGAGATGTGGTATAGTGAGCCAGGAGCTAAATCTAAAGTCTTCAAAGATTGGGGAGAACCCTGAAGTCTTTTAGATGATTTAAACATGGAACAGAAGTAGGAGGTGTTGTCTTATGACACTTCTGTTAAAGCAGGGAAGCAAGGGTATTGAGGAGAATGGAATAGCCTGGAAATGACAGTGAAGAGCAAGGATGCACTTTTCCTATCATCACCATTTGGCAGAGCTGTAGAGCATACTGTGCTTCCAAAAGAATGACACTTCAACAAGAACAAGAAGATGGAGGGAACTTTTAGAGAGGTTGTTGAGAACATGGGGATTTTCTTGATGACAATCAGTCTCAGGAGTTGATGGCATGTGGAAGATGGCTACCAAAAGGTGGATGTACAGAGCTGTATAGGAACTAGAATGTTCTAAGAATTTAGGATTTCTGGTTGTAAGTGACACAAATAATGATAAAGTGCATAAAGAGATGAGTCCTGATGGTCTGTAGCCAATAGTGAAGTAGGTGAGTGTTGGGAAGTATGCAAATGTTAGATTTCTCTTCACCATCTTGATGGAGGTATGGAGATCAGAAAGGAATGGTCTTGACTGCACAGTTATCCATATTACCTTTGAATATTTTTCTGAATGCCAAAAATCTGTTGTTGTTGTTGTTTTTCCTCTTACTGCCACATTTGTTGTCTTCTATATTGGGTGAATTAAAATGTATAGTAAGAGCCTCTAGTTTCTGTTTTGTTCATCCCACGAAATCACGTATAATATAATCATAGTTTTGGCACACAAATCAGCACAAGTCAATTGTGGGGTTGTATTCAGAATGTCAGTAGTAATGGGAGTCTGCTATCTCTCCCCAAACCAGTTAGTGGCAAAAATAAAACTGCTCTGAGTACAACCTTAGGATTTCCCCTGGAAGTTTTATTTCAAGACTTTGTGGGTTTTTCAGCATTGTTGTTCAGTGAACTACTCATGAATTTAGGAATACCCTTCCTTTGGGTTTTTCCATCACCACTCCTTGTCCTGATGACTCTTTCAGAATCACCATCCTTGTCTTCTGAAGCTTATCTGTCCCTTTAATAAACTGTAAGTCTTTCTCAATTTGTCTACATGATCTCCTTTCTGTTTCATTCTGTAACTAGGTCTTAATCTAAAGTGCATTTAAGGAACAGAATGTCTCTCCTCCCCCAAATCATCTTCCCCAATTTAAGTCCCAGGGACCCTTTCAAAGCAAAAATTAACAAGCAAAACAACAAAACCGAGAGTTGACATCCTAAATCAAATGGCATGTAGTGACCTCTTTTTAGTTCTAGGCAAATCTTTTTTTCTTAGACTAACTTTCAAGGCTTTTTGTAATTTAACTGCATTCTTCTTTCTGTCTCGTTTCTCAACATGTTTCTCTCTTTGGGGTCCCATTACTGCAGCCACATTCAACGTGCACCGTGTGTGCTCTGCTATGCACTTGTGTTCCCTTGTCTTTTGCTTACACTGTGTCCTTTATGGTAAATATTCTTTCTCCCCTTTTCTGTCTGTCATTTCAGTTCAATGAAGACTTCTTTTGTGAGGTCTCCCTCAGGAGAATCCCAGTCCTGTTTGTTTTTATTGTACTCTATGTAGACTTCAAACACAGAAGTTTTTCTTACACTTCACTTATATTCATTGAATTCATCTTTTTATAAAAGAGGTGAGATAATTGTCATTTTGTGATTGTGTGTGTGCGTGTGTGTGTGTGTGTGTTTTGCCTTAGTACCATCTATTAAACTATTAGTTTCTCAAGAGAAGTTCCTCATTCCCTCAGTACTTGACACTATGTCAGGCACATAGCTAACATTCAAGAAATACTTATTAAATCAAAAGGTTGTATAGAATAATCTAGGCTGGAAGGGAAGAGTGAATAAAGAGATGACAGTAGGATGTAAGTTCCAAAGGATAAGGATTTTAATGTGTTTTGTCTTTTAAGAATGCTGTAAAATTGCATTGAATAAACAAGATTAATATGGGGGATTTTACACCTGTATTTTAACACTTAACCTTGAGTAATAAAAAGGTGTGATATGAATGGTGGGGTTTGTCGTATCTCAATAAAAATACACTTTTGAATAAAATGGTGGTTATTTTTCTCATAGTCAACATAAAAAAAAATCTGAACAGACATAAAGGAGAAAAATGTTTTCCCAAGTATAACACTAAAAGAATACCCATTCTTTCTTTTACCAAACTTTTAATTTTAAAGGATGTTTATGTTCCTTAATTCTATTCAACTTTTAAAATCAATCACTCTGGTGCTGAATATTTTTAAATGAATATGACACTTTGCATGGATCCCATAAATAAACAAAACGTGCACAGCTTTGTTTATGTTAGGAACCTTCTGCTAAGTGTTGCTTCTATTTATTTACTTTTAAATTATGCCAGATTTTTGCAAATTTGAGTCAGTTTGGGGATCAACTTGAAATTTTAAAGACTGACTATTTACTTTGCTTCTGATAACTTGCAAATATGTTAAGGTAATAGTTTTAAGGGCCAGCAGAAGGTATAAGGGAAAATATTCAGGATGGATTGAGTTATGGAAATAGATATGCCTTGCCATAAATTTTCATAATTTGTCTTAATTTTTTAGTTTCCTCATTCTCTTTGCTCTCTCCTTATATTCAGAGTTTTTAGCCCTCACCCGTTATATTTCAAGCTTAGATATTCCTCGATTTATGTAGCACAGTACAAAAGGTCTGCAATGACGAACCTGAGATAAGTTTCAATAAAGATAGGTAGATAAATCAAAACTTTACCCAGAAAGCCATGTTATAAAAACAAGCTCTGCTTATAGGCATTCATATCTGAAATTATAATTCACTAATTCACTTATAATAAAGAACTGGCATCCATAAACTGAATTCCTTTCATATGAAGTATGGTATGATTCATGAGATTTAAAGCTTGTTAGCTTTCCTAAGGCAGTAGAAATCAAGAGATAATACAGTTATATTAGGCAACAGACTCTGATATTTGTCTCACCAACAAGGATAACCTCCTACCTTCTTTTTTCTTCTTAACTGAACCATGGTTATGTTTAGGTATTTCCTGTCTCCCACACTGTCATGTGCTTCAGGATCCCATCTCTAGTTCCAGGAATGGTAAATACTGTAAGATTCAGTCAATCTCATTCTCTTGGAGAATATTTGGTTTATGTGTGGGAATGTGACAGAATTTTGTCCAATTGGATATTAAAGGATTTCAGTGGTAGTATTATTAGGAAAATTTCTCACACTAAATATACAAACACATATAAAAGACAGTCCTTTTCTTTCCCTTATTTTTTTTTTTTTTTATTTCCTGGATGTGATGACCAGAACTGTGGCAACAAACTGAGGAGAAAGCCTGCTTGAGGGAAGAACCAAGAATGTGGGAATGGCAGAGTGAAGAGATGGGAAGTACCTACATCACCCATGGCACCAATAGGTAGTTCTTTGCCTGAAGCCTACTCTGCCTGAGACGTCATCATTTAAGCCAGTTTGAGTGGTTTTCTATTACATGTAGTCAGTATAATTCTGACATTCTTTTTATCTATGATTGGAGAATAAAGTTATTTTGATTTGTATAGGAAATGAATATATATAGCTGATTTTTTTTTTGCAAATCGATTATCAGGCAGTAAAATATCTAGAGGTTAACTTTTGTTGGCCATTGTTCAGGTTTTGGACTCTTGAAATTTGTTAAAGAAAGGAGTGTAAATCAATTAGTGTTGCCATGGGGTAAGAGATTTGCTTCTTTTTCACTAATATAATGTAGCCATGAGTTACACAAATAGAATATCTTTAAAAATAGAAACACTCTAAAGCACATGCCATAATATCATCATGTATTTTAAAAGAGCCAAGTTACAAACAGGTAGAAACAACTGCTCTTCCAAGCAGTGCTACCATTGTAAAATATTAGCAAATTGCAGAAAGAAACGGAAGTGGAATCAGTGGCCCCATCTCTCAAAGAATAGTTGTTCCCAAAGAAAAAAAAACATTATTACCATTACAAAATACAGGTTTCCTTTTCAGTCATTTTGTTAATTTTTAATAAAATACAGCTAGTGATTCAGCTGCATTGAGTTCATAGAATTGAAATTTAATGTTATTTATATCCTATTTGAAAATTAATCTATATTGGAATGTTTTAGGTGAAATGGGTCCAAACAAAGGAGATAAAAATAAAATTGAAAATAATTTTCATTTTAATCTAGAAGTAGACTTGAGGTATAGCATTTCAAAGATGAGATGCTAATTTTTTAATATTAATAAAGGTCACTGTTATATTTGTTGCTCTAGTTAGTCGACCAACAGTTGAGATATTGATCAAGCCATTTCTGATCCCTAGATTGCCTTTTTGCAAATTACAAACCAGAACATGGCTTGGGAAGCAGAACAATGGACTGGATTCTGCCCCTGATTGTTGTGCAGTGAACAGCTAGCACATAATTTACTCAAAAGCCTTGAGCTGCAAATGCCAATGCTTAGGTGGACAAGTATTAGATGGCAGGGAGTGCTAAAAATGCTAGCAAACTAGAGACTCTATCATGAATAGGAGTTGAAGTTACTATTCCCAGGAGGGCTTGTAGATACAATGTTTTCATATCTTCCTTTTTTCTTCCTTTCAAATCTTCCATTTTTTGAAAGAAACTAAAAGTACAATTCAGTTTAACACCATCAATTCAAACAAAAGGTTTATGAGAGCCAAATTCAAATCGTGAACTGGCAATTTATAATTCTGAACTTGAAGGGAGTGTGTAGACATAGCTACTTGCTCAAATACTACTGTTATTCCCAATCCTATTAGATTCAGAAATGTCGAACTCTAGAGGTAATAGTGCAATCTGAGAAAAGTGAGGCAGTGGCTATATTTTGCACCCATGATAAGTCTTAAGTGGAAAGGCCATAGATATAAATATAGAGGGGAGAATTTTAAGAAGCAATAAATGTGAAATTAACTCTGAAAACAAAAGAAAAGGAGTGTGTAAAATTAAATACTATGTTAGGAGGAGGGAGTTGTGATTTTCAGGTAGTTTGCCTTTTATAGTACCATTCTACTAAATAGCTCCAATACTTTGCTACCATTAATTAAACTTCACAAACCCTGTGAGACAGGTAATTACTATAATTAAAGTGATATTCCAGATCAGTAAAATAAGACTTAGAATGCCCAAGGTCATAGCAATTGTATGGCCCAGTTCAGCAAACTACCTATTCTTATATCATATTACTCCTCTAGGGCTCTCTCTTTCTTTATTTTTCTATGTTTAGTTTAAGAAGATACAATAGGATAAATACATTTGATCACTGAGAAGTTCAACTGCAAGTTGATTAAAAATGCTTAAAGACAATGTAGAAAAATGACTAAATAAATGGCCCATATTCCATAAACAACATATGTAATATGTAAATTCCATGTCAATTTACATATTAATTGTATTTATTCTTAAATTTTCCATTCAAATTGATGGTTTAGCAAACTGCATCAGTAAATCAAGAAATCAACGCACGTAAAGCACTCTCCATACTACACAACAGCATATAAAAGACTGTCATTAGTTTGGAAAGAGCACACAACAGACAGACAGAAGGAACTCTTTTTGTTGCTATAACTACAGCATAACAAAGGTCAGCACTGGAAAGAAAATAAAAAACCTTTCTGGATTGAATGTTAACAACTTAGGGATATCAGCTTGAATTCCTGCTCTAAAACATAAACTTTTTTTAAAAAGCTGTTAATTGAAGATAAACTAAATAGAAACACACACTTTAAAAAAAAGCATAAGGAATGGCTTTGATTTCAAATAAAATATTGAGACTAATCTCCAGAAACCTGTACTTTCGTAAATGGGGATATGGAGTTACACTGGAAGACTGGAATCTTAAGTTTGGGACAGAAAAATTAAAAAAAAATTATTTTCACAAACATTTTATAAAAATTTTTTCATCTTATTTTAAAAATAGCAAATTCAAAAATGGTGATTTTAATTAATATTACTCAATAGCAAATGGCTTAAAATAGATGCTATTTTGGAGTTTTCCAAAACTTAATAACATACGACTTTTATAAGTCCAATTTTTGGTCTTTAAAAAGTAAATGTTAGAAGTAAATCTATTAATAATAATTATTGAAGATTTTTAGTTATTTTTACTAATTGGGCAAGTCCTATTTGACAATTTGAAGATTCAGAGACCTATTTATGAAATGTCCAGTGCCTGCATGTAAGCTTTATTTTAAACAAAAGGTTCACCTCTTTCTGTTGAATGAAGGAGAATATTAGTCACCTGAGTAATGGAGTTTTAAGTTTTGACTGAAAATAAAGAGGATAGTGAGGGGACTCTGTTACCTGATTGCCGGTGTCCTATAAATCCTGAGAAGATTTGTCTGTAGAAAAGAATGGCAGCAAACAAGAAACTGATACTGCCACATTCTGGACTGCTTTCTGGGGAACATAGACTGTTGTCACACTGAGCTCTTGTGGGCAAAGTGTTTCCTGGTCATCTCTCAGCTGCAAATTTCATCACAAGATTTCCATACTTCATATTACTTTACCATTACTTATCTATCTAAAGAGATACATCTTCCACAAAATATGCTTTGACACTGCCAACCAAAGAAAGAGACCCCATCTAAGAACAGCTTGAGGTTCAAATTGCAATTTTGTGTTTAGAATTGTTAATGTCCAGAAGCTACTTACCATGACTTGGTGCTTTGTACCAAAATTGACCCATTATTTCCTTCATGAGTAAATACTTTGAAAAAAACCTGGAATGTTATTCCTTGGATTTTCTAATGTTTCAGTGAACAAAGCATACTACATATTGATGGTAAAATACAAGGAATTATTTAATTAAAATAAAACTAGGTGAGGGAGCCTCTGGGGAAAACAAAACAAAATTGGAAGCTTCTCTCTCTAACCTATCTAGCCTCTTATGAATTCCTGTGTTTAGGGACAAAACCATTATACTGCCACTAGTATCAGAGTTGCACTTTTACAAAAATGAGAAATTATATGGTACAAAGAAATACCATGAGTAAATAAGAATGAGACTAGATCAAATTTGTCTTGTGAAGAACAATTCTAAAACTTAATACCCAGGATAATACTTGGTATATATCTGCCCAGTGTCCGAATTGTATTTTTTAAAAAGGTGAACATGTGGTACTTGGTTAGCTCAGTTGATTTGAATATGGTGTTAATGAGGCCAAGGTAATGGGTTTAACCCTGTGAACCCATTATTTTCATTATCCTCAATTGTCACAGTTCTTATCTTTAACCAGTCATTCCCTAAATGCATCCTGTTAGTCATTAGAAAGACAAGGTAAGAGAGTGAAGACAGTTGGAAAAACAGCTCAGAGCACATGACCTACTGTGTTGGCAAATTAAAATACCAACTTTGAATATGAAGGTCAGCATTGTGATAATGATGTATCGATATTTAATTAGAAGTGAAAGAAAATAACAGGTGTTCAGAATATTGATTTTGAGAAGTATCATGGGACCCCAATTGTTAAGCCACCAAGAAAACTACTGAAAGTATCCTTAAAATGTTCAATTAAGGAATTAAAAATAATATTTATTATATAATAATAATTCATCTTATGCAAAAAATTATCCTATGTAAATAACAGTACTTTATAAGACAATGGTTCTTCATTAATTAAATTTCCCCCCCCCCACCAGGATAAGGCAAATGATGTTTTCCAAGAGAAGTGTACCTGCCGGAGTAGGGAGTTCTTGAAAGGAGTGATAAAAGATTCAGTTCAAAAGATGGGACCAGTTGGAGAAGGGTTTCATGAAATTCATTTTATGAATAGTCACAGGTAGATTTTTGGCCTCAAAGAAGAGTTAAAAAATGGTATTTCCTATGTCTTTTCTTGGTATATATTTATATAAAGGGTATGGTTATTTATTATTTTATTTTATTTTATTTTTAAAATGTGGGGTACCAATGAGGGTTGGTACATACATGGTCATCAAACAGGTAAAGTGTGGGTACCCTTATTGATGTTTTGTGCCTCCCCCCTCCCCCCTCCCCTGGTAGTGTCCCACTACTGCCAATCCTTTTCTTACAGTATTATGACAAATGTTCAGGGTGTTGGTTATTTGTTATAACCAGTGTGAATTACTGTAGAAAGAGGTAATCCTTAGAGACATCAAACATGAATTGGGAACTGGGTTCTTGGGTGTTAGATGAGAGAACTCCACACATCTTTTCTAACACGCATGTTGAATATTTTCTTTGACTAATAGAGAACAACTCATTAGTGAGGGTTAAAAGTTACCTTAGGGTTTTCAAAACATCAACCAATAAACTGCCAGGGCCAAAGATTTATCTTCAAGTCAGTTTATTTTTTATTTATGGTATTTTGACTAATTTTATACTTCTGCTTTCTTTAATCTTGTAAATTCTTGTTTGAATAACTAACCTTGGCTCTGCTATCCTACAGGTATTTAAGAAAGCATAAGTTGTTAATAGTTGCCAAACTTTCCCCAAAGTTATTAATACTGCCTTCAGTGGTAATTTCTAAGGGTAGTAAATAGCAAAATAATCCCCAGGGGAAAAAGGAATCACAATGTCAGATTCAGGCTGTGTGGTCTGCTTAATCTCTCCAATTGGTTATTCTTTTTTCTGCTGCTACTTTGCATGGAAGACCACCAGCTGTCCCCCTAACTGTTTCTCTTCTCCAAAGTAAGAGAGTTGCATCTAGAAAGGGGTTACCCAGCAATCTTTGAAGCTAGGTGTGTCAAATAACTAGTTCTTGACAGTTGCATGTGAGTTGCAGTGCTGTGCTCCACCTCAAAACCAGGGTCTTTAAGAAGCCATCATGCTTCCTCCATACCTTTCTGAAAGATTTATGTGGTTGATGAGCTATCATTTGGGGATTTCAAAGCCCCAATATGAAAGGAAATTAGATTCACGGATCATGCACTCATAAGGAAGAATGACCCTCTGACCTAAAATTCTCACCCTGGAATATAAGTTACTTGAGCAAAAAATGTACTTCTAATGGTTTGGGTCTATTTGTTACAACAGGATCATGATCATGATGGAAACAGCAGAACTTGTAAAGATATTTTATAGCACAACACATTATTTATGCAGAGTAGGGGATGCTTTTTCAAGTAATATTCAAGTTGGGATTTTAAAAAAAATTCCTATCAGGGTATCTACGAAACCTTTGTTCTTTTCTATACTCCAGATCACAAAACACATAAAACAGATAAAGGCACAAAACACTTCCAAGTAACCAGAAGTTGTAGGGGGCATTTTGCTGAAGAAACCAACCTTAGGTTTTTGTACTTCATAGAACTGTGGACCCTGAAAGAGATTTAACAGAGAACTGAGTGTTCTCAGCAACTGTTATCAAAACCCTGACATATCGTCTTAAAGACAACATTGGACATAGACTAGTGTGCGACATGGCGTATATTTGTGTCTACATTAGTATTTTAAAAAATGATAAAGGATGTGAAGTAGACCAGAAAAGAGTTATTTCCCCTTATCGCATTTGCTAAGGATACAATAAATTCCCTGGTGGAAAGGCAACGAATGCTGTATCATAGCCATGTGGTATATTGTTTATAATTTGTTCTATATGTTCAATGGATGTTTAATCATAGACCTATAATCAAGTTTAAATCTAAAGTTCTAGTATCCAAAATGGGTTGCTTGAGAGTAGTATAGAGGTTATAAACATAAAGCTTTGGGGATAAACAGGATTGGGTACAAACTTCATAATTATTACATACTAATTTTATGTCCCAATCTAGGTTATCTAATTTTTCCAGGCCTCAGTTTCTTTATTTGTAAAATGGATGTAATAATTACCTGATAGGGTTATTTCAAGTACAAAGTAAAATACCTGCAAATTACTTAGTGCAGTGTCTGACACAGATGAGTCATTAATAGTTGCTCTTACTATTAATTATTAAGCCTAAGTGGTCTGTAGTTTTCCTTTAGCAGTTAGAAAGCAACATTCTTTGGTATTTAGAGCATATTTTTCTCATTTGTTTAAGATTTCATTTCGAAAGTGAGCATGAAGAGTACCAAAAAGGAAAGTATGAGAAAAGAAATTTCTCAAAAGGAAAATTTCCAGAAAAGAAAATTTGGCATAAGAAAGTATGATGCCTTTATTTGATTAAAAACATTGCTTATTTATGAACTTCAATACTTCTAACATTGGACTGATATTTTAAATATTTTGAAAAGATGTTTAAGAATCTATCATCTTTCTAGAATGTATTCACTCATTAAAAAGTGACTACATTTTCCTGATAAATTGCCTATGATGCTCAGCTTAAAAGAACAACGAATGAGAAATTTTTCCTTTGCTTTTAGAAGGCATTACAGGTACAAAAATATCTTACTAACTTATTAACCATGTAGTTATTTTTCTATAAATATCAAATAACCAGTTATAACCAAATTTAGTCTACATATATATTTAAGAATGACAAAACATGCATATTAGTTAATGAATTACAAAACGCATCTGTCCTGTTGTCATAGTTGCCCACTCTTGAAATAGCAACTTCATTTATGCACATCATAATTCTTAATAGCATTTCAACAATCTACCCTCCATAGCTGGTAGAATCCTGATATAGTCAAGGTCAACCTTTAGAAAATTGAAATACAAAATTGTTTAAAATGTCTTTTCAGCATTTTGCCCTTATAAAAGAAACAAGGTATTATATATGCTTCTTCCTTTTCTGAAACTATACTATTGCATCACTCTAGAATGTAGTTTTAATTTTATTGCAAAACTTTAAATCTGATAACGCCAACTTAAACAATCTGAATATTTTTCTTCCCTATTACTCCACGATTTATCATTAGTCATTTTTTCCTCTTAGAAAAATATTTCAGCCGGGCTCGGTGGCTCAGCCTGTAATCCCGCGCCTTTGGGAGGCTGAGGTGAGTGGATTGCCTGAGCCCGCGGGCTCGAGACCCACCTGGGCAGCAAGACCTCATCTCTACAATAAATCAAAAAATCAGCCGGGCATGGTAGCGCATGCCTGTAGTTCCGGATACTCAGAAGGCTGAGGTGGAACGATCGCCGGAGCCCAGCAGGTGAGGCTGCGGTGGCCGGGAGCGGCCACTGCACTCCAGTCTGGGCGACAGAGTGAGACTCCAACTCAAAAAAAAAAAAAAAAAAGAAAGAAAAAGAAAAAAATTTCAAAGTATTCATTGTTCTGTGTCTTATTGTATAACTATTTTTATTAGCATATACTTTAATAGTAGCATAGTGTGTATTCAGGAACATATCATTTTCTTTGAGGCAGCAGCGAAGAGGTTAATTCATAACTGTATTTATGAATCAGTTTTATTTATATTTGACCTGTGGTAAAAAGACATATGTTTCAATTAACAAAATTTTTTTTTGCCCAAGTGACAAGAGTGAAATAATATACTATGATAAAACAGATTTAGACATAAAAGTAGTTTGTGTTTAAGTAAAGTTAGGAATTAAAAGTAGGGCAGGGAATTTAAAATCTGATTTAATATTTGGGTCTACCAGATGGAACAGTAAACGAGGAGGGTGGGGGGAGAGAAAGAAGAGGAAGAGAGAACAGAGGAGAGAGGAAGAGAGAAGAAGACAGATTGAGATTGATTTTGAGATCGGTCAAGCATCATATCACCGGTTTTTTACATTTTGGCATAATAATATTTCAAGGTTCTGAACAGCCACAGCACCCATCCTTCCTCCCTTACTTTAAAGATATGAGCGATGATGATTTCTTTAAAAAATAATAAATAAATAAATAAAAAACTCTTCCCGGGTACACCAGGAAAATTATTTAAAACCACGCGGTAGGGTAGGAACTGAGAGCATTCTTCAAACACGACCTTATCTCTGTTTCTTGCATTGCTCTTCTCAACCCAGCCAGAAAACCCAGACAAGTTTATTTACACAGACACCCGCGCGCGCGCACACACACAGACACACACCCCACACACGCAGACAGGGAGTGGAGGAAACGCCCTCTTTCCAGCCCTTCCAAACAATTATCTCCGACGGCAAAAGAAAATAATCAACAGCCCTGTGTGCTGGGCAGCTGAGCCGCCCGGCGCGAGGAGGGAGGGCGGGCGGGTGGCAGGCGAGCAGGGAAACGTGGCTTCTCTGCCGAGGAAAGGATTTGTGAAAAGGAGCGCTGGCCCGCGTGCGCCTCTTGTTCCTGGTGTAATTTGCAGCCAATCATCAGTAGGTGTCCACGTCCCTGCGTCCTCCTCACCTCGGCGCCAATCACCCCCACCCCGCGCCCCCGCCCCCAGCCTCCACACCTCCTCCCTCGCCTTTCTCTCCTGTTCCCCTCCCCCAGCAACCGCACACACGCACACACACAAACAGAGAGAGAAGGGGGGGAGGGGGGGAAGGGTGAGAGAGAGAGAGAGAGAGAGGGAGAGAGAGAGGAGAGAGAGAGAGGAGAGACTCCCCGGCTCCCTCCCTCCCTCGCACACAGCGACTGGAGACGGACGGAGAGCAACGCGCTGGGAGAGGAGAGACCACCGACAACAGCCCCGCGCTCTCACACATACACTCACACTCGGC
>NW_007225688.1:290814-294070 GCF_000164805.1 Carlito syrichta
CCTCCTCCTCCTTCCACTCCCACCACTAACACCATCTCCTCCTCCTTCTCTCTGCAACAAGAAAAAAAAAAGCCATTTACAGGTATTTTTTTTTTGATCCGCATATTTATTTATCCCCCCCCCCCAACAGTTTGTTTACAAGTATTAAAGTTGTAATTGGGAGCTGCCAAGACATCTGGATTTGTGTTTCTTTGTGTTAGGGGGTGATGTGCAACTAATTAAAGGCAGACTGGCAGCGTCTGCAAATTCTAAGGCTCCCCAAATAAAAAGAGACTGGTAAGTGATTGTTCTTTCTCTTTCTCTGGCTTTTTTTTCTCTTAAATGTTTGCTGTCCGTTGGGATTGTGGAAGTAGATTATTAATGCTGGACTCCGGCAATAAAAAGCATAGCTGTATTAATTTATTAATTAATCTGCACCCGCCCCTCCTCCTGAATGTTAAATATGACCTTTGATCTCTATGTCTCTGGTAGACCAGACATACAATATTAGGGATGTACAATCACATTGTTTAAAGGCAAAACAGGATCATGAAATATGGATCTCTAATTTAGCTCTGGCATAGAACTATAGTTGTTTGTGTGTGTTTTATTTTGTTTTAAAAATAAAATCCAAACAATAGCTGTAGCTTGGGTACCTTTTTACTTGCTCAAGAGATGCATTGATTAAACAATAATGACCTGGATACTGGGCATAATCATTTTCTACAGTTTCTGGTGGCATTAAACCTTGAGGTAGGAAGGGGGAAGGTGATAGCAATCAGAAAAGCAAGGAAATATGTTTGGAAACATCACTCTAAGACTCAGAAAAAGAGACATTAAATTATTTCTTTATTTGCAACAAGGTCAAAATACTAAATTTTCCCTCCACTCAGTGTGATTATATCTAATGCATGGTTGGTATAACTAGTTTTTACTGAGTAGCAGTTATTATGGGTCTTGCAGTTACAATGTGATTCGCAGAAACTGAAGCTATATGCATATTCTTACTGTGTCCCCCACCCCTTCCAAGCATCAAGAATATTTAGCCAGGAGCATTTTGGGGGGCACCCTTTGTATTACCAGCAGACCTCAGAAGGGAGCAGTTTTCCCTAATGTGAAACCACAGAGGTGGTTCCTGAGTGATTAGGGACTTGCTGTGATTGAAAGATGCCTGCTAGCTTCTAATCCAGCCTGGGGTGAGGTTCCTTATCTTGATTTACTTTGCCTAATAGGGATTTGTTTACATAAAACCCTCTTTTTAGGACACCTCATCAGTATGTCTTGAAGTTTTTGCCTTGGAGTTTGGGCACAAATGGTTCATTAATCTAATTATAAGCATAATTACTATAATTGATAACCATTTTGAACTCTGAATATTTGAGACTGAGACTACTGGGCCCCTATCTAGAATTCCCTGAACTCCACATTCTAGATCAATCTGTGGGCTTCAAAAATGTCATGAAAAGATATTCTAGCAAAAAAATTTGGAAACAAAGAAATTGGGTTTTTAGGCGAATATACACTTTATATCTTTGTTTTACTTCTTAAAAGGCTGTGATGTACTTCTCCCTCTGTAGTAAATAACTGAAATACCTCTTCCTAAAACACAATAATGGCCTGTAAGCAAAGAGGTGAATGCAAATACCCAGTTAACATTAAACTTTACTCTTTAAAAGAGCGGAAAAAAAAAATCATTTTAATGGTTATTTCTTCTGGCAAACAACACCTTAAATACCCCCCCCCTTTTTTTTTTACTCTGTAAATATCAGTGATTGTGAGAGATCTCTCTTTTAAAGTCCCATGCTTTCCTCTAGTCTTGGAAAGAGATAGCAATCTCCATGACTGGGAATATTCTTGCAGATGCTGCAGGCACTTGGTTTAAAACCTGAAGCATTGCATTTTGAAAATATATATATATTAGGCCCATCTACATTTTCTACCTTTCTTTTGAACAAGTAGAACACCATCCTCTTACCCCACCAACCCCCACCACCAAATGGCTTGTACAATTGGGACCTGTCCTTGGTCCATTGAATTAAGACCCTAACAGAGCCAGCTGTGCTGGGATTCAAACTAATGACCGCAGACACAGAAGGACACTGTGGCAGCTGGTAGTTCCTTTTTTTTCCCCTGCCTCTTTGGTTCAGATTGTATGTGGGCAGTCTCTTAGCTCTCAGTTGTATTGTGTTTGCTTACAGTTTATACTCGGATGTATTGTAGACTTTCTCAGTACTTCATTTGCTAATTTCCTGTTCATTTTCCTCATAGGGCCATTGCTGTTTTCTACTTTACAGCATTTGCATGCCCAGGAAGCACTTGTTCACACATTTCATAATGTTTAAATGCCCTCTGCCTATAGGTAGTATCGCCTCCCACCCATGATTTGCATGTCTTTAGCACTCCAATTGCCCTTTTCCTTCGGCATTTGTCACCCCCCCTTCCTTCTTTCCCTGGGTATCCTGGCTATTAATACATTTTCTCAGGAGGGATATAAGAATGGGGGGGAGGAGCTGTGGTTTGCCTTGGGGAGGGAGGGAGCTGGGGCTGGGAGCTGGGGCTGGGAGCTGGGGGGGATGGGCGGGGGGGGAATCACGTCTTGATGGTTGTTATGCAAATGACCTGAAGGAAGAATGTGGGAGCATTCGGTGTCTGCGGTGGGCTATCGAGGGAGGCTGTTTATTTATTTTTAATCTTTTTCCTCGTGCAGCTCTTTGGAATGACTTTCTTTATTTTAGTTGTAACAGTTGGAGGATAATGCAAAGGAAGACGCTGCTTGGGAATTCACCGTCTGTGGAAATGCGCCCCAGAGAGGAATAAAGCAACCCTCACCTTGCTCTCCCCACCGGGACCCACTTTCCCCTCTCGCCTCGGCCCCCACCCCAACACCACCATCACTCCCTTCCCTCCCTCCCACCTTTCCCCCTTTTCCACCCAGGTGTCGGACCAGGCGGTCCCCACTTCCACCCTGCACCCCTTCTTCCCCCCCTGCACCATGAACACCAATGTCTGCGTGGAGCCCGGGCCGAGCCCGGAGGCCCCGGGCTTGCCCAAGGAAAGCCACCTGCCCGAGGGCGCCCTGAACAGCCTTGTGGATTACAACTCGGAGATGGAGCGCTACCGCTCCTTTGCCACCTCCTTCTACAAGACCAACGGGGGCGCCTTTCCCACAGGCGGCCAAGATCGCGCGCATCACCACCCCCATCTTTCCCCAGCAGCGCCGCCGCCGCCGCGGCCGCCGCGCGCATCGGTATGTCCCCCTGGAACTGCGACAACGCGG
>NW_007225688.1:294252-332441 GCF_000164805.1 Carlito syrichta
GGCGGCGGCGGCGGCGGCGGCAGCAGGACCAGCATGCACCACCGAAACGACTCCCAGCGGCTGGGGAAAGCTGGCTGTCCGCCAGAGCCGTCGTTGCAAATGGCAAATACTAATTTCCTCTCCACCTTATCCCCTGAACACTGCAGACCTTTGGCGGGGGAATGCATGAACAAGCTCAAATGCGGCGCTGCTGAAGCAGAGATAATGAATCTCCCCGAGCGCGTGGGGACTTTTTCCGCTATCCCGGCTTTAGGGGGCATCTCATTACCTCCAGGGGTCATCGTCATGACAGCCCTTCACTCCCCCGCAGCAGCCTCAGCAGCCGTCACAGACAGTGCGTTTCAAATTGCCAATCTGGCAGACTGCCCGCAGAATCATTCCTCCTCCTCCTCGTCCTCCTCAGGGGGAGCTGGCGGAGCCAACCCTGCCAAGAAGAAGAGGAAAAGGTGTGGGGTCTGCGTGCCCTGCAAGAGGCTCATCAACTGTGGCGTGTGCAGCAGTTGCAGGAACCGCAAAACGGGACACCAGATCTGCAAATTTAGAAAATGTGAAGAGCTAAAGAAAAAACCTGGCACTTCGCTAGAGGTCAGAGGAGATGATTTCTTGTTTCCCAGTCTCCCCCCTTCCCTCCTCACTCCCTCTCCCCTTCAGGGCTTCTTATCTGGCTTCAAGATGCAGTACCCCTTCTCTGAAGCTTCATTCAGGTTGTAAGATAGTTGTAGGTGGTTTGCGGAAGGCACGGCCTCTCCACCACCCGCCCCAGCTGCACTTCACGTGGCACCGCCCTTCTAATAGGGAGGGTACCCTTCTTTTTTTATCTCTGGGGGAAAAAATAATGTAATTGGTTTGAATAACCAGAGGTTTTACGTTTAATGTGTTTAATATTTTCCCTTGGTGGTTTAAAATGCCCCTCCACCTTATTTTTAAAAAGGGAGGGGGGCATTTCTGCCTAAAGGATTGGACACATTACATGTGTTACTGGCTAAGAGAGACTTATTCGTGGCCCAGTTATCACAGTGAGGACACAGCTTGTGGCACACAGGCCTATGTTCTTATTCAAAACAAAAAACACACAACAATAATCATTGAAGCTGAAATACCTGGATTCAAAAGGGGATTTTCTGCCCTCATCTAGAATAGTGTTTCTCCTCATCAGGACAGAATATTTGTTTCCTATTATATTTTCTGGATATCTGATATTTTTGCGAAAGTGGAAATAGTGTAGAAAGCTGATTTCTACCTGCAAATTTGAGGATTTGTGACTTAGAATAAAGGAATACAATTAAGTAGTTAATTTCAGGTCAGGTGATGGTGATTTTGTTTACAAGTTATTTTTGCTTAGTTCAGATATAAATATTTTCTAAAACTCAGTTACAAAAAATGTATTTCCCTTGAGCTCTGCATTTGACAAAGTAACCATTTTAGAGTTGCAAAATTGTTCTATGAACCAAGCACAGTTTGGTTGATCCCTTATATGGTCAATAATAATTTATTTTACCTATATATCCTTCAAAATTGATATTGTACAGATGATCACTAAAGTAATTGTTAAATTAAGCTTTTAATTATGTTAAATACAGAAATTGATGTGTTGGATGAAAATTTCATGTGGTGTTGTAATCAAAACAAAAAGGAAAATATGAAAAATCACAGGTGAATGGTTCTGGTGGTATATTAAGCAAAGAAATAGAGGCAAATAATCATAGTCACTTGATACAATTTACAGAATAGATAGCTACATATGCATGGATCCATGGCACTGTAGGTGCTGAATTTAGCATTTGGGAACATGCTGTGGGGCTCAATTGCAGGGTGAGAGTGGCTCTAACAACTTATCACCAGAAGGGTACTGTGTACATTCTTTTTAAAATTGTGAGCATTACTTAGAAGAGTTTTATCTATGAAGAACTGGAAAGTGGTCTTTAAAAGAATAAAGATAAGAGTTAAAGAACCTTCTCACAGGTTTGAACACAAAGATCTATCTATCTATATCGACAGATAGATTTATAACTTTTATTA
Source organism: Carlito syrichta (assembly GCF_000164805.1). NCBI lineage: Eukaryota > Metazoa > Chordata > Mammalia > Primates > Tarsiidae > Carlito > Carlito syrichta. The sequence continues at coordinate 296,272 of NW_007225688.1, forward strand.
GTATAAATCAAAGCAGATAGCACTTTGAGATTCCAAAACTATCAGAATTGTTTGATATCATTAATGATTATGATCAGTTTCTTCAAAACATTGCATTTATTCCTCTTTAACTGTACTCCAGGGTTTTTTTGGGGGGAGTGGGTAACTTTTTAAGCAAAGATAATCGCGACTGTAATGTAGGTTCATGTATTTTCTTAGATGGCAAAATTAGCTTTTGAATTCTTTTTTCTCCATTTGTTATAACTTTTCTAGGTCTCTAAATACCATGGGACATTAAAATTCAGTTTATGCTGATAGTTCCTGTTAATGCCCAATTGATAAGGACTATAGTACATGGCTTGTATTTTTCCTCTTGCAAAGTAGTATCTAGAATTATAGATATGGTTCTGCTATGAGGCCACATCTTTATCTAGGCCCATAGCACTACTTGCCCAATTTAAGTTATGTAGTGGATGAGATCCCTGAGTAATTCTGATTTATTAGTAAAGAACTACTCTGGAGGAGCTTGATATGAGTACCAGTAGGTTTGATGCACATGCTTTATGCTGATGTATCAGTCTTAAGTGATTTCATAAGTTTCCTTTTTTTTTTTTTTTTTTTTTATCTCTTGATGGTTTTCCAAGCTTGTTGTGATGTGTCAATTCCTTAGGCTTTTGATTACAAAATCCTATACAATTACCTTTTCTTCTCTTTGAAAATCCTTGTGCACAAAAGTTCTGTTGGTCTTCACAAGGTATAGCATGTAGAGGAGAGGAAGCAAATTTCTTTCTCTGCAGAATGTTCAAGATGTTCTCCTAACTACAGACTCCTTTCTATCAGAGCATGGGTTGTGTTTCAAGACTAAGGTTGTTAGTGGGATGCTATTTGACTGAAAGAAAGAAAAAACATTGAAAATTCTATCTAGGTCATTAAGAAAGGCAACAGCAGTGTGACTGCCTTAAACTCGTGCAAATACACACCGATGGTTGTAGAAAACCAGCTGGGCACATGTCAGAGTGACAGGGCTTACATGACTGAACCAAAGCTGGAACAGGGATTGCTGGGAGGTGAATAGCCCCCCTGCTGACCTGGCTTTCTCTCTAATTTAGTCCATCCTTATCTGAGGTAATGTTTTAGAGATTAGTTGGACTTCTGGCTGAAGGTACTGATTTGGGGACTCATTATGGATATCACCTGTGAGTTTCAGTTCTCAACTCCATAGCTAATGTTTGCTGACTTTACATTATGGACACCAATTAACATCTGGATTCTAACTATAACATATATTCTTATTTATCACTTCAGTCCTCATGTGCTATGCTTCCCTTTGACTTATTTTCATCCCAAAGACTGGGGCCTAATCAGATTTGTTTCAGAATGAGTAAACTGAAATTAAGGCAGATTCACATGGATGTGTTGGGATTCTTGCCCACATTTTTCCAAAGTCTCCCTACTAGCATCCCTTTTTAAAACTGCTTTAGTGATTTCCTTTTTAAAACGGATTTAGTGATTTTTCTGCTTATTCTCACTTTAAGAGCATCTAATGCCCTAGAAATATGTTTATAAAATCACTTTTTGATAATATTAAATATGATAATGCACATAAAACATTAAGTTTTTCTATGATATTATATACTGTATATTTGCATATGCCACTGTTCATTTAGTCAATTACTCTATCAAAAAATAGCCACTAATTGTTCAAAGCAATTAGTACAAATGCTGAATGACTCTTTTGTGACAAAACCTATTTTAAGAACTTGTGTCCTAAAATGACCAATACCAAGTTCCTATATATTTTAAGAAACGTGTGCTTATATAGGAGTTCCTTATAATAATATGTTACATAATAACACTTTGTCTCTTGTAAAGGTAATCCTTCAGTTTTTATATTCACAGCAGTTACGCTTCGCTTCTGATGCTAAGATCTTACTTTAAAAATATCACAATCTGATATGATTCAAAGAATAAAGTTGTCCCATGGGCAACCCCAGCCTTTTAGTCCCTGAACATTGTTCAGGTGACATGATTGATCTCTGTGGGACAGCATTAGAGACCACAGAGATCTGGTTTCTTTCCCATTAGTTGATTTATGGAATTACATTAGTAAGCTGTGCCTCAGGAGGTTTCCCTGCCCCCACTCTTGCTTTCTGTGAAGCAAGTTAAACTCTGCCACCACCTAGGCTTTCAGGCAGCTGGAGAAAAGACTGGAGAGGGAAGGTTATGATGAATACACTGAGAAACTTGAAAATCAGAAAAATTTTTTAAAAGATAATTTTGCTTTTTAAAAAATGATCCTTCCTTTTTGTTTCTGTTAAAAATCAGCTGCTAAATGTACAATAATTTTTTCACAAATTAGATTGAGCTACTAAGGAGTTTGGTGGAAACCATCCACTCAAATACAGTCTCAAAGTTGATAACTTGCTTCAGAAGAGTGTTTAGGGGAAGAGATACATATTGTAGATGCTGTAAAATTCGAAGAGCCCAACAAATGTAGAACTCCAGACAAACCACTGTCTGAAATTTGCCTCTTGAGGAAATTCACTTGTAGACTATACATAAAATAGGTATGTCACTCAGACTAAGAGCCTCTAGAGTTAAATAATGAAATAAATCCATAATTGAGCATGTTATATATTTCTGAAGTTTGTTGACTTAAAAAAAGATCTGTAGATAAAATATGTGTTTCATATTTTGGGTTGAAAAATCCACCAGTTTGTCATTTTATGTCATAATTTAAAAATAAGTTTTCAATTGTTAGTCTCAAGAATTAAAAACTTGCCAGTAGAAAAATATACTTTTTGTTTTAATCTAAAAATGCTAATATATAATTGAGTATAAAAAGGAAAGAGGACATTTTTCAATACAATTCAAGCAAAATGATAGTGCATTAACACTAGATTGTAACATAGAAATAATATAGGAAAATGTTATAAATTTTATAAATAATGAGAAAAAAGTTCAGAAAAGTTTAACTTTGTCCAGAGCCACAAAACAGATTTGTGACAAGGCATTGACCTGTAATTCAAGTCTAATGAGATTCTTTTTCTATCATTAGACTTAATATAAGAGAGTTTAAGTTGTCTTCATATACTTCAAAATGTCATACTTTATACAGTGAATACATATAATTTTATCTATAAATTTAAAAAGTTCTGAAAGGCATACATATTTAATAATTCCTAAATGAAAGCAGTATATTCACCTATCCAAATATCATTAAAATTCTAAGCAATATTTTAGATGGCAATTAGAAATAGTAGAAAAAACAGCAATTAAAAGTCATTCATAAATTTTACTATGAGGAATGTTTGAAATTTAACCGCCATCAAACAAAATACAAGCATTCAGAAAGCCAATAAAAATAAATAACAATAAACTTTAGACTTCAATTTAATCAAATCAGGTAAAAATATTTTGAATTTTTTATAAGTGCATCTAGTGATGGAAACAATACAAGTTCTGGGACTTTTAAAGTTTTTAGTGAATTGATTACTGAAGTATTGCTGCATATTTTAGTCTTAGCCATCTATTTTTCTGGATGAATGATTAAGTTGTTAATTAGATATGTAGATAGTTAAATATAGAACAATTTCATAACAGCTTGTAAGACCGAAAATGGAAAGGTGTGTAAAATGAATGAACTTCTGATCTATAGTTGTTCTACTTGGAACATTGTTTACCAGATTCCAGATTGAAGATCCATGTTGAGGTGGAAACATTGTTGGACTATTATAGATACAAAGTATATTTTTGGATACAAAGTTAAACATTAAACTATTTAGGCATTTCCCAGGAACAGGTTGGAAGTATGTTTATTTTTTTTTTTTAATCTTTTAAAGTTATTGGTGCTCTTAGTATTTACAGCTCAACCTCAATGGATCAGCTTGTCTGTATATGCAGAAAACAATCCACTTTAATTTTGCTTTGAAAAGCTTAACAAAATATCCTACTCTTTAATAAATGTAATATGAGTGAATATGCTTCAATTTCTTATATTTTACTCACATTATACAAAATACTAAAAACAAACTTTTGCATTTGTGTATAGAAACCTCTAGTTAAAATAATAGACTACATTCAGTATATGTTTAAAGGCACTGTAAATACAACAATTGGAGAAAGGACTATTCTTTTAGTTTTTCTCATAATCCTAGCTTAGTTTTTAAGAATAAAGAGTGAGCAAGAAATACATAGTAAAGTCTTTAAATTTTATTAGTAATGTGCTTTTTAGTCACTGAGTTGAATGTCAGATGATCTTGGCTGGGAAAGTAGAGCAATCTAGAAAACATCATTTTTTGGTAATCAGTGTAAATATTGAGGATTTAGTACATGCATAATTTTGTTCCTTCATTTGTTCTTCCGTGTTTCTGCCTGTTCTTAACATACTTTTAAAGCTAGCATTATGTTATTATTCTTAGGAGTTTCAAAATATTAGAGAGGGAGAAAAGGGTGATATTATTCTTGAATCATATCTTGTTTCATCTCATGCAAACACCTGTCCTGAAATTGAATTATTCTGCAGGATAATCGAAAAACCTCCCTCCATTCAGCATCATATGTTTTCTGTTGTTTATTGAGTTATGTTGCACCATACTTCAGATGCGACAGCCATTTAATAATGTTGAAGACTTAGCTCTGCAGGGGCTGAAAGGATCCCAGCAGGCTTGTTAACTTCTACTCTAAAACATTATGAGAAATATTTTTTCCTCCGTGAAACTTCTGGGCTTTCTCCTAATTTATTTTAAGAGCATAAGCTTCCATAGCTAGGTAGGGATGGAGTCTGCTGAATTTTTTTCCTTGATTTTCTCTCTTTTTGTTTAATTTCAATAGCTTTAGGGGGCACACATGATTTTTGGTTACATGGATGCATTGTTTAGTGGCCAAGAAGTCTGGGTTTTAAGTGTACCCCCACTTGTGCAAATTTACCTGAAAGGTGATTTTTTTTCTTTCCTACACCCCCTTCCCACCCTCCCTCTTCTGAGTTTTCAATGTTATTATGTCATTTCATAAGCCTTTGTAGTTCCTTAGTTTAACTTTATATATATATATGTGTGCATATATATATATATATATATTTTTTTTTTTTTTAAACCTATTTCACATTCCATCTCTTATCATTGGCAAAGCAAACAATTACTTTTTAAAGCAATTCAAGCTGGGCTCGGTGGCTCAACCTGTAATCCCGCACCTTTGGGAGACTGAGGTGAGTAGATTGCCAGAGCCCGCAGGTTTGAGACCCGCCTGGGCAGCAAGACCTCATCTCTACAATAAATCAAAAAATCAGCCGGGCGTGGTAGCACATGCCTGTAATTCCGGCTACCTGGAAGGCTGAGGCGGAAGGATCACCGGAGCCCAGCAGGTCGAGGCTGCGGTGGCCGGGAGCGGCCACTGCACTCCAGTCTGGGCAACAGAGTGAGACTCCAACTCCAAAAAAAAAAAAAAAAGTAATTCATACACAAGGAGTGTTATTTGGCTGATATAAAACCAGATATAAATTACATTCAGAAATACATGAAGAATCTCCTGACTTTTCATCTCTTTTCAATTAAAAATTATATATGGGCCATATATATGTCTATAGAAGGGGAAGAGTCATACACATTTCTGTGTATGACATTGGGAAAAGAATCACTACTATCAAGTAATCTAACTTGTGAACAATGTTAGGTATATCAGCATAATGTGTCAGAGCTTTATATCCTCATTGGTAAGATGGGGTAATTTTAGTCTACTGTACAAATATTAAATACTGTTTGCTTAATAGTTCTTTGCAAGGCCAGGCATTGTGGTTTACACCTGTAATACCAGCACTTTGGGAGACTGAGCCAGAAGGCCTACTTGAGGCCAAGGGTTTGAGACCAGTCTGGGCAGCACAGTGAGATCTCATCTCTACAAAAAAAATTTTTTTTAAATAGCTGGGTGTGGTGGTGCATGCCTGTAATCTCAGCTACTTGGGAGGCTGAGGTGGAAGGACTGCCTGAGCCAAGAGTTGGATGCTGAGCTGAACCTTGATGCTGACACTGCACTGCAGCCTAGGCAATAGAGTGAGACCCCTGACTCAAAAAAAATTTTAAGTTGTGGTCTTTACAACCATTGTATGTTAATGTTCTTTGCAAACTAAAAGATGTTATACAGTTTCTCACTCCTATTTTAAGATCATAGAAAAAAGTAGAAAATATGGCCAACATGTTTACAGATAATTCAACACACCAACAGGTTACTTACAGTTTTCAGAAATTAAACCACAGGTAGACTGTTTTGTGACATGTGTGTTCCAAATGTTTGTTTCAATTATCCTATTTGGCAAATATATTTGTTAGGTTTACTTGCAAAGAGGTAAACGTGATAAACAGGTTTTCTTTTTCCTATACCTGCAACTGTCAAATGCTCTAGGAAACTGACCAAATTATGTTGTGAGATCAGTCAACAGGGTAAGCCAATTTGGATCATTTTGTGCTCTTTTCCTTCCTTAACCTAGGCACACTATCACTATTAATTTGAATATCTTTTAATTAGCACGTATGTATGTTTCATGTTACTAACCAAATACTTTTATTTGGTTACTATTTTTTTTTTTTTTTTTGAGTTGGAGTCTCACTCTGTCACCGAGACTGGAGTGCAGTGGCCGCTCCCGGCCACCGCAGCCTCGACCTGCTGGGCTCCGGTGATCCTTCCGCCTCAGCCTTCCAAGTAGCTGGAACTACAGGTGCGCTCTACCATGCCTGGCTAATTTTTGATTTATTGTAGAGATGAGGTCTCGCCAAGTTGCCCAGGTGGGTCTCGAACCCGAGGGCTCCACTCACCTCAGCCTCCCAAGCGCAGGATTACAGACTGAGCCACCGAGCCCGGCTACTATTTTCTTTCTTTGGGCAGACGTGAAGTTATTCTAAATGTGAATTGGTGAGTTCAAGTGACTCATTGTAAGAAAGAAATCTTAGTTGGAAAATATATTTAACAGATATTGGACATTGAACATGTTTAACAAATTTGAAAAATTTGAATCTATTAATACAGTTAGGAAATAAAACAGGGAGATATGCATTTTGAGATTAAAAAGTAAAAAGTATACAGTAATTAAAAAATGAAAACAGTATTTGTAAAGTGAAGACAATTATTAAGCAAGCAGTGATAGGAAAAGTTTGTATTTTTTCTGTGAAAAAAATAGTGATAAACCCTAAAAGATTTGTAATACTGTCCAAGAAAGATTAAAAACAAAAGAAGAAGAATTATTTAAGCCAAGATGCAATGCTATATTTAAAAAAACACAGACAAAAACAAAAAACTTTGACAAGGTGGGATAGGAATGTTTGCTTTGCTTTGATAGTTATAAAAGTTTTGCAGAGAATGGTAAATATAAAGAAAGGGAAGATAATTTTTTATGATGACTCAATACTTTTAGTTTGAGAATCAAAACTGAGGCTCAAGTGGAATGGAGTGGCAGATGAATTAGAGATAAGGAAAAACAGATTGTGTTATAGCTGATGTTATTATTTTTACTTATGACTTTGAAACATTTGGTAGAATAATTCCCAAGTGTAACTAAAAGAGAATATTTCCAAGATGGATGAAAAATGGTGTCCCATTTGTGTCTTTTTTGCATTAAAATTTATATTTTAGAAAACATTCCTGAGAAAGTAAAGTGTCAGACTATGGGGAAAATGGTGCTGAAAGTGCTATTTCTTTTTTTGCACAAAGATTTAAAAATATGAAATACACACACACACACACACACACACACACACACACACACGAAACACCACCACCAAACCACAAGTGGATGATTGATACTAGCAAAAGTATAGAAAGGCTAGAGACCACATAGGATGAGAAGAGAAAGTGACATATGTCTATAGAAGGGGAAGAGTCATACACATTTCTGTATATTTCAGCAAATCTAGCAAATTTCAAACACGCTATATTTTCTCTAACACTTTACAGGGTAAAAAAAAAAGCGATTAAATACATTTTTAAAAAATAGAAGACTGTGTAAATTTAGTTATGTGAAAATGGTGAGAATTAATGATGGTGAATCAGTGTTAGAAAAATAACTGTTGGAGAATGACTTCTCTATTGACAACACTCTTTTATGTGTTAAATGAGATAAGTGCTGATTTTAATGAATTCAAGAATAAGCAAAAAGATAAAATTATCAATTATGTGTAGACAGTTAAGAAGCAAGAAGATGTAGAATCTTCTATTGTACATCAAATACTTTGTGTCCATGAAAAACAAAACAGAGAATGCTGGCTTGTTTCCATCCCCAAAGAAATATATTGGATCTTCTCTGTAAAGCTACTATGTGTAGCATTAAATTCATTAGGAAGAAGCTTTTTTTGTTTTTTTGTTTTTTCCATGTGATTTTTTTTCACGTGAATTTGATTTTGGATAGTGGAGATGTGTTTTTCAAACTGCAGGTACATTAGTGGTCCATGAATCCAATGTTTTGGCTTACTACCATGATTTTTTTTTTTTTGAGTTGGAGTCTCACTCTGTCGCCCCGACTGGAGTGCAGTAGCCACTCCCGGCCACCACAGCCTCGACCTGCTAGGCTCCAGTGATCCTTCTGCCTCAGCCTTCCAAGTAGCCGGAATTACAGGCATGAATTACCACGCCCGCCTGATTTTTTGATTTATTGTAGAGATGAGGTCTTGCTGCCCAGGCGGGTCTCGAACCCGCGGGCTCAGGCAATCCACTCACCTCAGCCTCCCAAAGGCGCGGGATTACAGGCTGAGCCACCGAGCCCAGCTTGATCTTTAGAAAGTAGAATAGAATAGAATGGAGCAGGAAATACATGAGTTCATCACATGTAGTAAGAGCAAGTATTGTTAAACTTTTGCTTCAGTTATGTATGTTTACATAAATGTATGTGCATGCATATACTGGGACTACTAGGTAAAATGTATTTGTAACTGTTGGTTGCAGTCAAGTTTGAAAAGCACTAGTCTAGCAACAGCAACAACACTGTTGAACAATCCTGTAGGGAGGAAAGACATTTTATTTGAACATTGTTATCAAGATAAAGAGTAAAATTTAAATGTATTTCTACAAATAGTGTGCCTTTACTTCTTCCAGGCAGGTCTATACCTATTCTGTATCTTCATGAATACATAATATTGCTAAGCAAATAGTAAGCCCTTGATAAATTTGGATATATATACGTGTGTGTGTGTGTGTGAGTGACACACACACACACACACACACACACACACACACACACACACACACATACCCTAGCTTAAGAAACCCAAACTTTTCTTTATTCCTGTCTTTTTTCAATACCCATGTAATCATCTAACTCTAGGTTTCCCTATCTATATTTTTAATTCCCAGTTTCAGAAATGAACATTTTTAAGCAATCTCACATGTATTACTTCAAGGCATATTTTACAGATTACTATAAATCTTTTGTTTTTTGTTTTTAACCTGAATAAGAAAAAAAAGACTATATTGGAAGAAATAAGGAAGGAAGGAAAAAGGGAAGGAAGAAAGGAAATGCCGGCTGGCTACAGGATTGCTACAGATTTAAAAGAAATTAGAGAAGAGTCTATGGCAGAAAGGATAGTCATTCTTAAGGATTGTTTTCTTGAGTCTGTTTCAAATAGGAAATTAGTAGTAACAGTTAATGTCTTAAAATTTATGGAACAATGTCATGGGTCTGGGTTTAGGCCCACTAGAACCACTCAGTATTTTCTCTTTTCTTTTACCATAGTGGAAAAACTAGTTTCAGAGAAATGTCCTTTTAAAAAAAAGTTCTCTTTCAGAGTAATTATCAAGTCTGTAATTAGATTCACAGAAAGGCTAAGATGGGAAAACTAATGCTCATAATTAATAACGGTGTTTAGAAAGATAGAGGCTAATTGTTCAAAATATCAGGGTACTTTTTAAGTGGTAGCAAGGAGAATTTTCTAAAAAATACAGAATTGCCCATATAGAAAAATCTCCAGAAGAATAAAATGATGAAGATAATATTGATCACTACATCTTATAAACCCTATGCCTGGAAAAAAGTTAGACTTATTAATGCTAGTTAGTTAATTATGTGAATGTGACTATATTTTGCAGATTATATTGAAGTACATGATCTGGGTGGTACACATGATACAGAAAACGATGTAGTTCATGAAAACTTCCTGAGGAAAACTTAGAATCTAAAAATTTGATGACTTGCCCTGGCACAAGCTATGCTGATGTTATGCAGTGGGAGAATGATTAATAGTGTATATCTTCTTAATGAGAGTAGATGAACCATAGTATATTTCTAAACAGCTAAGAAACATGTAAAAACTTGATACATGCAAATAATTGTTGACTATATACTTTGAAATTGTATTATATGAAAAGAGAATTAAAGAGAATGACCAAAAAGTCAAAGTCAGAGTGATTATAAGTTTGAGCATTCAGTGTGATGGCAATTGTAGTAGAAAGAAGGAAGAAGGAAAGAAGGAAGAAGGAAGAAGGCCGGAGGGAGAGAGGAAGGGAGGCACTCCAAAAGCTACATGTTATTCTAAGAAATATAGTTTTAACCAAGGTACTTTATTTTGATGGTAATATCTAAATGACTGAAATGTTCAGAGTGAATGTGTTCTAAATTCCTTTCAGTAGTTCATGGACATAAAACACGCTGTGATGTTTAGACTGGGTCTATTTAGTTGGCTGGATATTTATCATAACAGATTTTGAACCAAATGAAGTTCAGTGATTATATCTAAAATGCTACTCTACTTAACCTAAGAGAAACATTTTTATTAAATGTTTTTTACTTCTATATAATATTAAAAATATTTCCCAAATTCTCAGATCTATAGTAATCAGAGAGAAACACTATAATTTGAATTATTTATGGATGCTAGGTGTTAGTATTGTAATCTATTTTAATATGAATGAGAGGCTGCCCAAATTATAGCTTTGATAGGGTAACATTACCTTTTAATATATTTTTAAGTGACCTCCCCTTTTCTCACAATTTGTATAAATATTTCTAATTCTCTTGAATTAAAAAAGTGATGAAATTGATACAGTTCACTGATTAATGAAAATTTTCAAAATTGTTCAACAGCTTGGTCAGGAAAAGACTGCTAGTTCTTTTTCAATTACCAATGCTGTCACCTAGAAGTATTTTTACATCAACAGGAATTAATAGAGTAACCTTGAATTGAATTATTGAACTTTCATACACACACATATATATCCATATAAATACATATATATTCAGATTATATAACATATATTAGTATGTGTATACATTTGCAAATGAAATATAAACATGAACATATATGAATAAAATAAATTATTTCACTCATTCTTGACAGTATATCAATTTTATTAATATAATTTTTGCTTTTTAATCTCAATTTTACTTTTTATTCCCTTTCACACTCCTTCTTACACATAAGCCTAAATATATCATATGATATTGTTTTTGAAAAACACCTTTTTAAATTTGTGAATCATTGAAAGATTTTCCTCTTTCTACATACCATGGTACCATCATATTATAGTTCATATTTATATATCCAGGAACATTTTAATCACTAAGTTTCTCTAAATTTATACTAAATTTATTTATTTATTGGGATTATATGGTTTGAGGTATTTTTACCAAATTTGCTTGAACTATAATTATATATGACATTAATCAAGAGAATTGCCTAAATAAAATAGTTACATTAGATACTTGGGCCAAAAGTTGGTGCCTTTTTTTGGTCACTTCTGGACCAGTGTGAAACTGATGTTAAACTGTTATGTTCCTTCCCACCAACCCGTTCCTACCTCATGCACATATTCTTCTTTGGTCCGTTGTTTTCCTGACGGCTCTACCACCATATGAACTTGACTTAGTGCCTTTACAGCATAATGTATAAGCTCATCTTTCCACTTACAAAAACTATCTCAGTTTACCTTCTGAAGTCACACTGTCACAGTCTAAAATTATGCTATCACAGTAATGTGATGGTGAAGGTGGTGCTAGGCAGACAGGCAGGGAAAGTGAAGGAAGAAACCTCATTCTTGAGGCAGAAAGAGTAGCAGGAGCAGCTGCCAACAGAGAATCAATATTAATGAAAAGGTCCTCTCTAGTTCTTTACCATTCATCAGAGAAATCCTGACCACAAATGTCAACTTGGAAACCAAAAAAGTGGAATTTTTTTAAATAATTATATTTAATGTCTCCAAAAAATTAGCTCACAGTCATCTAGTTACTTATCTGTGGTTTCTTCCCTTTAGAGGAGGGGTTTAACTAAAATTCCAGTTAGTGGTAATATTGATAGTTGTTTCTAACTTACATCTGGATAATTGTCAAAATAGATGTGATTATACCAGACATATATTTACACGATAAATAAATTTGAATTATGAGAAAAATTAATATATCACAGATATGATACAGGTATATTACAACATGACAGAAGAAAAAATAAGTTAGATGTAATTTAAAAAGTGGGGATAGTGTATATTCATTCACCCAACTATTTTGAAATTGAAATAATTATTAATTCACATAAAGTTATTTTTGTTTATAAGAAATTATTGCACTATGTTGTTATACCTTATCACAAATTAATAGTCTCCTCATACCCACTAACCTGGACTATGATTTTTAAATATATTATTTATAAATAGAATATAGAAAATTCTTCTAAAAATATTTTATGGAAGCACTCATTCTTGCTAGGTATCATTTTTTACCCTAATTATTAATTATTGAGAGATTTGTATCAATGTTTATTAACTTGTATTATTGTGTTTGTTCACACTCACAATATTGTGTACATAATACAATTTCCCATTTCTCCAAGTAGGTTTTCATATTGTTAGTGGGAAGAAACACAAACACCTATATATAACTTGATGTTTAAGCATTCTTTGTGAATCAAATCAGAAAAATTGCAGTTTTTTACTATCAGAAATTCTTTTGCTTTTGTTCATCCCAAAATTCCCAGAGTTTGAAAATTTTATATGAAGTCACAAAAAACAACAATGTATGAGTGGATAGCTAAAGGCCAAAAATTAGATCTATTATTATCTTTTTGTCATATTTATTCACATGGTTTCTTTTGCAAAACTTCAGTGATTCATGAAAGTCTTTAAATTCTGGTTATAGAAATGTAGACTTGAATACAGTGAGGGCTTCCAATTTCAAGGACTTAGATGCCCAGGAGTCTAAGAAACTTATTTTTGCTTTTTTAATCTTAATTTTACTTTTGATTCTCTTTCGCTCTCCCTCTTACACATAAAGTTAAAATATGGTATAATATTGTTTTTGAAAAACACCTTTTAAATTTGTGGATCATTGAAATATCTTCCTCTTTCTATTTATCATGTTATCATCATATGATAGTTTACTTCTATGTACCCAAGACATTTTAATCACTAAATTACTTATTTATATTACACTAAGCTTAATGATTTGTTGAAATGATATGGTTTGAAATTTTTGTCAAATTTAATTGAAGTATAATTATATACAACATTAATCAAGAAACTTGTCTAATGTAGTTATGTTAGTTACTTGTGCCAAAAGTTGATGCTTTTTTGATCACTTCTGAACCAATGAGAATCATGGTTAATCTGTCATGTTCCTTCCCACCAACCTGCTACCACCCCATACACGCATTCTCCTTTGTTCAGTTGTTTTCCTGACTTTTCTCACAGCGAAAACTACATTTCAAAAGGCTATACAAGAGGTTGTATTGGCTAACTGCAGTTCAAAATTGCCTTAATTTTTACTGGAAAACAAGCATACTTCATATCACTACATGAGAATCATGCAATGATTTTACGATTTATGTTTCTTTAATTGATAATAAATGAGAAAAAAGAAATTATTTTTGATCAGTGTATGAATAATGGTACTCCAAAATACTGACTTCTACTTGGAAACCATTGCATTAGAGCCATTCTGTTTCCCAGTAGAATTCTGAAAGCCTAAGTGAGTCACTGAAATTTTTGAATTTGCAAATATATGATATTGGAAAAACTTAGAGATTTCTAATTTTGTAATCATTATCTCAATTTTAAATTGTATGCATTCTGAGATAAATTTTAGCATCAAGTGTTATATTGTTAATTTTCTCTTTGAAACCTCAGGTCTAACTTTATTAAAAGTGATTAGTTTTAAGTGGAGTTTTGTAAATACTGCTGCATTTTACACATTTGTACCTCTATATGAATGACCAGCCCATGAATCTTCATATGTACAGTGTTATAGATGCCCCATTTTCAGCTTTTAGGAGCTGAATTTTTCTTAGACTTAACATATTTCTAACAAGAATATATACATTCATCCTTTACCTGAAGATACCACCTTCCACATGACTGCCTAGTGGCTATCAAAAAAAAAGGGAAATGTTCAAATTCTTAAGCTGGAAGCTTTTGGTATGCTGAATTATTTTAGGTTGTTTATTTCTTCATTGCTGATTTAATAAAAATCAAGATGAAATATATATCTGCCAGAGATATTAATAACTTTTGTATTTATAAATTAACTTATTGTTAGTTTTAAAAAGTTGAATAGCTTTGGGGTGGTACATATAGTTTTGGTCTGAGCTTTAAGTGTATCCACCACCCCACCTGTGCACATTGTACCCGATAGGTGATTTTTTGACTCCCCTCACCTCCTGCCTCTCCCTTCTGAGTCTCCAGTGTCCATTATACCATTCTCTATGTCTTTGCATTATCCTTAATTTAGTTCTCGCTTATTAGTGAGAACTTGTAGTGTTTAGTTTTCTGTTCCTGAGTTAGTTCACTTAGAATGATATTCTTAAATTCCATACAAGTTGCTGCAAAAGACATTATTTCATTCTTTTTGATAGCTGAATAGTATTCCACATTTTTATTATCCACTGATTGACTGACGGGCATTTAGGTTGATTCCACATCTTTGCAACTCTTACTTGCTCTGCGATGAATGTGCAGTTGCAGGTGTCTTTTAATATAATGTCCTTTGTTCCTTTGGGTAGATACCTATTGGTGAGATTGCTGGATCAAATGGTAGATCTGCTTTTAGTTGTTTGAGAAATCTTCATACAGCTTTCATAGAAGTACTAATTTACACCTCCACCGTTCATGTATAAGTGTTCCCTTTTCTTTATATCTACGCCTGCTTTATTGTTTTTTTTATTTTTTAATAATGGCCGTCTTGCCTGTATTTATTTTTTTAAAGTAACTATAAAATGTACTTGAGCTTAGATTATATCTATCATTCTTTTACTCATGAAAATTACCTTGCTTTTAAAAGTTACCTAGAGGAGAAACAAAAGATATTTCTTTAAACCTCAAGATCATTTCAAATCTTGCTGGTATTAGGATAAATTCTCTGAAACACCATGCTTTATAGTGGTGCCGGAAAGAGAACTGGGCCTGCAGATTTCTCCCCAGGCCTCCTGGGAGAAAGGCTGCTGTTTGTCAGTGTTTGCACCTGCATGAACAGTGAAGGCTTCCTTAAACAATGCTGATCAGCTCTATTCTATTCTTTACCTCCCTGCCCCCTTCTCTTCCAGGGGAATCTGGCTTTCCTGTCACTCAGGATAAAGATCCCCTACAAGCATCACTGAGATGCAGAAAGTCAATGTAATCTCATCAAGAGTGTGATTCCCCAGCTGGGACTTTGAATTTATATAACCCAAAAGTAGCAGGTCAGGGTATTATCTCCTACATTGGTGTGTTGAACCTCTGCACCATTTAAAATAGAAGTTCTCTTACAAATAACATCTCATTAGTTGACAGATTTAGAAAAGATGTATCCCCAAATTAGTACAAACTTAATTCGAAACTGGTAATTTAAGCCAGTATTTTATCCATGAAAGTAGTCTTGCTTCACTCAGGTGAAAAGAACTCATTCCAGGCCAAGTAAATTTTCAGTGAGTCTGATGAAAAATTGGGCAGAAGATTACATATATATCTGTTTTGTGTGACCTATGGGGCACTAAAAAGTTTTGTTACCTTTTTAGCCCTGAAGTAAAACTGCTAGAGAAATCTTACTACAAGTTTCTGCTGTATGCCTTGATTATTTAACTAATAAACCAGTGATTTTACTAATTTCTCTCACGTATTTTATTTTAGGCAACTTTGCAACTAATCACTTTTAGCCTTCATGACCTCAAGGATCTTAATACAAGAAATAATTTTTTAAAGATGCTTCTCTGCTTACCTTCTCATTTCCCCTGAAACAAAATTTTCATATTTTTATATCCAGAGATGCACATTAGTCTCAATGAATGTATAGTAAAATCACAACGCACAGTAATATCACAAAATAGCACTGTGATTATTTTGACAGATCATGCTAGAGTAGAAAACCTGTGCTCTGTTTTTCTGTTTGCATTGTTTAATTAATTTTTTAGTGCTAGCAAGCATTGAGAAGTGACTATCTTTCTTCAGTGAGTTTTGACTTTAGGTAGCATTTTAAAAGCTTGATTTTTCTAAATATTGTAAGTAAAATTGAGTAGCTGAAAGGGGCACAAGAAGAGCAAAAAAACTGGAAAAGAGATTTTAAAGTATATCTAAGACATAAGGACTTCATCTCATTAAAAAAAAATGTACTCCATATATTTTTGTTGTTTATCTTCGTCAACATATATGTTTATCAAGATACAAGATTACATAAGTATATATTTATAATCCTGTTTCCAGTTGGCATCTGAAAGTAAGTTGGCATCTCTATGTCATACATATACACATAAATGTGAATATATATGCACATGTTTATTTTTCATATGAGAATCTGTAACCATAGATCTATAACTACATGAGTATGCTTGGATCTGACTTATCTCGTTAGAAATGACTACATTTATATAAGTGTGCATACTTATATAAAATTTATTCTTAGTTGGCATCAGCCAGCAAGTTAGCATCTGGTATAAACTTTTAAGTTTTCATTTACTGCTTAGTGTATGTATATGTATATGTGTACAAAGCACAAATATTAGAGTATGTGATATATCGCTTTCATAGAGTTATTTTAATCATAATTAAATAAATGTTATCAATATATGTAATTATTACAATTGTCATTCAAAAGTTAATTTTAGAAAGTAGTAAAGGGGCTTTTCTCACAAGCTAAATTAAATTATGTGGATTCAGGTATGCATAGTGAGCTGGAAAGAAGAAAACCTATTAAACCATCAGAAGTAAAGAGTGTAAGATAAGATCAGTATGACTTTTATGAGAACAGTGGAACTTTTTGTTTGTGCTTTGGGAAAACATAAGTTAAAATTTTTTTGTGTATATGTATTTGAAAGTTAGATTAGGCAAATTGTAGTGTATCAATGATTCATTCTTTATATAGACATTTGAAATTTATTGTATTGGTTGTGAGGACAGTTTTTTAAAAAATATATTTTTTAGTGCAAATAGTGAAAAGATTTGTGCAGATAATGAAAAGCAGTTTTGCTTTTCAAAGTCGTTATTTTATTCATTTAAATTTGTAATCAACCAATATGCTTTATTATTTTTAGATGGCATTATTACAACAAGACAATGTCAACCAAATAACTCATGTGTGAGAGAGTAAATAAAAGCTAACCATAATTATTAGAGTGTTTGTAGTACAATTTTAATGTATTTCTTAAAATATGAAATTCAAATGCTATTAACATTGTTTTAAGATGTTTTTCACAAGGGGTGATGTGTATGTATGTGTGTGTTCCTGTGTTTTTGTATACCTACTAAGTATATTGGCAATATGCATTTAACATACCAATTTAAGTACTTATTTATCCTTAAAAGCCATTTTACAACCTACACAGGCATATTGGACTCGTCTTAGGAATAAAATAAACTATTTTAATTTGCCTCGATAGGAAAATTTATTCTTAGTTTGTTGTTTCTTACATACCTTCACTGTGTATTCATATGATTATTCTGGGTATAACATTAGAATACATGCAATAGAATAAGATGAGGCATTTTCAAAAGGATATGACAACAATGATTATTGGATGTTATTATGCAGAGAAAAATTTAAGCTTAACTATTATTTACCTAACAACAACAAAAAAAGACCTCATAGTAACTATAAGCCTTTTATTAAAGATGTTGCTTATACTTTTGATGCTAGTTTGTTACTTCTTTGGAAACCCATTTGTAGTATTATTATGGTGCAAAAGTATAGTTATGCTCCATTGAGTATCATTGGTTAGTATCAGTTTGCTATATATTTGTTGAAAATGCAAACCCATTTAAAAATAGTTATATATTTTGTCAGTACAGTTTTCATTAGATTATATATAGAAATACATTTAGCATTTGCTAATAAGTGATAGATAATAAGTGATAGAGCATTTGGTAATAAGTGATAGATAATAAGTGATAGAGGTAATATTGATGTGATATTTGTTTTTATTTTTATTTTGGCATGAAAGAAACTCCAGAATAAAGAAATTATTTCACTGAATTCTGAACACCAGCTTTACATATAATGTGTATGTGTGTATATATATACACACACACACACACATACATACATGGTAATTTTTAATATTTTGGTTGCATTTCTGTTAGTGTGACTGGAAGCAGAGTAATTCAATTGTCATTTTAATTGCATGCAGTGCTTCTATGTCTTACATTAAAGACTATGTTCATAGCTGATGACGTCTTTTGAAATATAAAAACAAACAAATGAAGATCTATCATTAAAAATGATTAATGTAGAAAACTAACCAGCAAAAGTGAATCCTTTCCTTTTTCATGATGTGATTGTGTCGTGTGTATGTTATCCTGACACTACGATAATCCACTCAAAATGATGTAGGCATCCTGTAAGGCAGATATAGATTTTAAGTACATGTGCTGACTGACCTTCCTAATATTGGTTAAGAGCTTGAATCTTCCTTTTGTTCTGATTGCTATCCATGTTTTAGGCAGTATTGCCTACATTTTAAAAAGCAATGTGTTTTAATCATTGCATTCAGTAACTTAGCATAAAATTCAATATTCTAATTTTTGTAATGTTCTAAGGTTGAACTTTTTTTATTAAACGTTGAAATATACAAGTCATTATGTCGTATATTGCTAACTAAAAATATTGCTGAAATGTAAAGGAGAAAACTCTAATTTTATGTTGGCATAGAAAGAAAGCTTAACTTCTTTTCTTGCTCTTTTTTTTATAGAGAACACCTGTTCCCAGTGCCGAAGCATTCCGATGGTTCTTTTAAAGCAGTAGTATATCTTATTTTCAAGGCATTTGGAAATGAAGGGCAAACTAATGTCTTGTTTTAAGAAACTGCTTAGTCCACCACTGAAGAAAATATCCAGAAATTATTTTCATTTTACGAATGGGGGTTTCTTCAAAAAAAAAAAAAAAAAGAGGAAAATAAAAGAAAAAAGACATAAAAATATTGTGGAAGCTTGGGAAATTGGCCAGTCTATTTACTTTCAAAACACTGATTTTTTTCTTTGATGTAATTTAGCTCTACTAGTGAAGTTGTTGTCTATTTTGAAAGTGGCTGTAAAAAATAAGTTTGGGTAAACCCCTGCTGTAAAATCATGTATCTTTGCAAAGTACATATCTATACTTCATTTTCAAATATATGTGTTTCAGTACTGTAAACTGTACAGATAGCAGCTTGTATTTTGTGTGTTTAGACACAAGGAGACAATCATGTCTGAGCATCTATAGAGATTAACAGTTTGTACACAACAGTATGGTTCTGCAAGTTAAATCTGGAGCAATAAATTTTAGCTTTAAATATTTTTTGCCAGTTGTTTCTAGAAGCAGCAACAGCACTGGCACCATTTTGCCATGCATCTTTCCGTAGAGACTTGATACCAAGTTTTAAAAGACTAAAAGATTTTGATGCATCCAGCAATTACCTTCAGTTGTATTATTATAAGAAGGGAAGATGTTATGAAAGTTTCAATTAATCTTTTGAGCACTATATTAGAGTAGTGGTTATGCACTTGCATTGCTTACAAATGAGCTGTACAGAAGGGTATACCTCCCAAATACTTAGTGTAGTTGAGTTGTCTTGGGTTGCACTGTTAAGGCGGAGTACTCAGAGTAGTTGGAAAATGCAAAATCAGTTGTATTTTTTTAAACAGTGTTTTCCAGGCTAAAGAATAAATTATCATATCTTAGGGGAAAACTACATGACTGGCTTTTTATTTTCCAGTCCAACATGGGCTGTATACATTTTTTTTTTCTATGTTCGTGCTTTTCTTATTTTTGGTAGGAAAAATAAACAGTACCCAAATGTTTTAATTTCATGTGTGATACTAAATGGGTAGTTTTGTTTTAACACTTGAATATGTTGAGGCCTTCTGCCTTGAGGCATGGCTGGGTATATTTTTTATTTAAGAAGAATTAAATACATTCACAAAAGTGAGGTGTTTTATCTCTGTTTATCTTCTTTTCTCATAGCCTCCCAGTTGGACCAGGGGTCTTCCCCTAATTCCTCAGTGGAATGCTCTATTGTCACTCGATGCTTTCATCCTGAGAAAGCAGGGCCACAGTCTGTGGAATTTCATAAATGCAAGAGAACTATCCCCTCCCCCGCCCCCCCTACATACACACGAAATCTAATGCTTGACAGAACCTGTGCTACCTTTTCATGTAAGATTTTTTTTAAAATCACAGTCAGGTTTCTTAAGACTGTCCCATTATGACAAATATTAACTGTAACTTTTTGTTCTTTATCCACTAACCAGGTGTCTTAGTACACTACATTCATTAGCCTGCTGAAAAAAGAGCAAAATAGATCATGAGATAAAAGACAAAGTGAGAAAAGAAAGAGTGATTGAACAGTGAAAAGGGCTGTAGAGCCTATGAAAGACTAGCAACTTTTTAAAAATTTAGTGGTAGTTTTGAACAGAAAATGATATACAGAAAATAAAATTTTAAAAGCAAAAGGAGCACTTCATTATTAGAGTCCTGGGGGGAGGGGTGAATAAAGCATGTACAAATGCCAATGTGAAAAATAAGTGTGATTTAACTTGCCTAGAGTATGAATACATGGTCTACAGTTATGGTCAAAAAGCCCTTCTGAGAAAAACTCATTATGTATCACACCTGTCCATGTTTAGATATGAGAATTAAATAATAGCAAGCTAAAACATTCTTTATACAGTATTAATTTTGAGATAGCTTTCTTCTTGATGTATATTCCTTTGAGGGTATCTAGTTAGAATTTCTATTTTTGCTGTGGGACCAATGAGAGCTCCACGAGTTCTTTCTTGTTCCATTTTTATTTTATTTTACTTTATTTTTTGTTTAACAATTTGCTAATTAATTACAAGTAAGCAAAAACTTACTTTCACACTTGAATGATAAACTTGCCCTGCTTCTTGGAAAAAATGATTGTTATTACAGAAGTAAACTAAACTTCTATTCAGGCTATTTTAGGCATACAATAACATGAAGATCTCATAGCAATGTACTGAGAGTCTAAAATACATTCTAGTATTGCATGTATTGATATGTTTTTGTTTGTTTGCTTTTTAAAAAGAATTAATGAATCTGTTATTGTAAAATGTGGTGTTTTACATGTTCATCTTTTTTTTAATGAGAGAAAATTTGTTAATTATGAAATGGGAAAGTGTTTTTATTATCTTATGTTTATATTCTTAATACTGTTCTTTTACACTGCCCACTTTTCAATGTTTTGGTTAAATTCTATTTACATCATGTAGAGTGAATATAAAGTTCTCATTGGTGATGCTGAAGAAAGATATTACTCTTCTGGCCTTTCTCTAGTTTTCTTCCTCATATGTCCATAAACCAAGAACTTGTAAAGCATATCATTATAACCCTAAGGCAGTGATTTGAAGGTTTACATTTTTCATGATTCTAAAATACCAATGACATCTAACTTTAAAAATTCTTCATTGTGTGTTTTACATTCAGTGTCAAAATTCAAAATATAGAGTGTGTGGACTATCTATACAGCTTAAAATTTATATATCAGATAAATTGAAGAAAATTTCATAAGAGATGTCTGCATGCACAGGGTGTTGTCTTTTTCTAGGTGTGGAGAAAGAGATGCTATATCCTGTCAGCATTTGGGGAGAGCATGGAAAATACTTGAGGCATTGTTACATAGTATAGTGAGCTAATGTCTTCTTCAGTTGGTACTCAGCACCTTAACATTGCAAAGAACATCATAATGTAAACATCTTTCTTTCCAGGCTTTCAGACCAAAGTGGCTTTCTGATGAACTCTGCCTGCCTGTTTACAAGTGGAAGCATATTCACAAAATAGAAGTGTATCCATCCCTGGGAAATAAAATAGTAATGATCTTCCCCCAATGTAAGAGTATATAAAAATGTCTCCTAGTGACTTAATCCTCAACACTCAATTTTGTTCTTCTAAATACATTTATAGGGAGTAAGAGATGGTGATTTTATTATGAATTAACATTAAGCAATCACTAAAAGAAAGGAATATATTCCCTTTCCTTTCATTCAGAACCCCTGGCATGTAAGTTGTGCAATTAATGCTAAAGCATATAAAGTCTTTAAGCTGATAGTATCTGTAATCAAATAATGCAAAAAGGAAAACAGTTAAATGAACACACTATTCAAGGTCAAATATGTTCAACAAAATGCCGTAGTGGGTCGTTGATCATGCTTAGATCCACAGTAATATCAAACAGCTGGTTCTCATGTAACAGCTAAATGTTTCAGATTTTCTTTTTATTAAATTTGGCATTTCACACTGAGATCTGTATTCCTAGTGAATAAAAGATAGATACTATGTTAGGAGAGATTACATTTTCACTATTGCAGAATAGAAATATTTCAGGAACATGGGCCACAAAATGTACTCCTTTCACAGTGTTCTCCTATTCTGAACTGTGCAGTTATCTATTAAATTTTCTAATAGATATTTGTGTAAGTTGTATGTATGCTTGTGCAATTATTTAAAAAGCAGTTTTGGAAAACAGTGTATTTATTAAAGAAAATCACATGGGGCATGTACAAAAGTGTAAAAAAAAAATTTTTTAAATCACATTCAATTTGCCCAGTAAAGTTGTTTTTGTGAAATTTCTGTGTTGTTGAATAAAGGAATTTAGTATTCAAAATATCTCTATTTTTCCATGGACAAATTTTTATTTGTGGGATTTTAAACAATGAGTGTATGATCCTGAAATTTAATTTTGCTTATGATAAAAAAAGTTTATAATTTATATCAGTGGAATGAATATTTTGTATAAATATTTCATGAAACATGTCAGTAATGTTCATTTTTGTTTTTCCTTATATATTTTTTCTGCCTCATATATTTAAAAAGAAGAAAAAAAAGGAAAAACATGATTCCCTGTCCATTTCTAAAGAATATATTTTTATTGGAAACGTAAACAGTCTCCTAAATACAGAAGAACTGAATATACCCAAACATTTCTCCTTCCTTCTCCATCATAAGTGTCAGGAGAAATCATCTCATGCATTCCTTGTACCATGGATTCTGGTGATGATGCTAGGATTATTGTACATGAGGAAGTATGAAACAATGGAATTCTACATTCAGCTACTCTCAGCAACACTCTGAGATGAAGTTTTTATTGTGGAATATTGTGGTCCACCTACTGTTTAATTGGTGGTGGATGTCCTTAACCCTTATTTCATTGCTCTGTACAAGGCCTAACTTTTTTTGATGCCTCATAAATTACAAGAAATAGGAAACATGATTTTATATCCTAAAAATCTTTAATATGGTTACAAACACAAAACTCTTTACAATTGAAAGGATTTGTGTTCATAGGCTATAATATCACGTTAGAAAATTTTGATAAATTTATTAAACATTAGCACATGTTCCATTAGTATAATATCACAAATATAAAATACATATATCTGAACTAAGGCAACAGTTGTATTATATAGGGTTAGAAAGAATAATGAGGTAATTCTAATTATGAAAGTTTCTGAATACTCAGCAATTTTTCAGGTAAGTCATTGTGCTCCTTTATTATATTTTGGCATAAGCAACAACAATATGATAAATATGTTAAACTGGATGTTCTTAGATAATACTATTTTATACTTGAAATCGAGAATACAGATACTTGGAGGTTCATATGTAATAATAAGAGGATATTACTTCAAGAGACTTTGAATAAACCAAAAAGATGAGGGGGCAGGGAGTGTCTATAATTTACTTAGACATTGAGTCAGATGATAATTTCATATGATTTCTGCACAAATGTGGTTTTTTCCTAGTGTATTCATTGGTAAACTTTTAAAAATGTTTTATGCAGAAACTGCTTTTATTTTTTTACCCACCCTTTTTTATTTTATATATTTTAATGAAAAAAGTTATTTGATGTAAACACAAATAAGACAACTTAAGATTATATTTACATACACTGAATAAGTATAATAATTATACATGAAATTTTTCTTTTCTGGAAATTTTGTTTCTAATCTTTTATATTAATATCCTGGCTTAAGATCTATCTTTGTATCCTTTAACATTCAGATTTGTGGTCAATTTTTAAGTAAATGTTTCTTACTTTCAAATTATTTATGTAAAATGAAGAGCAAACAAAATTGTCTTTTTAGTCAGGTCTGTGCTTTGTTTATAATATATTATTTATGACAAAAATAATTTCCATTAACGGGTGTTATAATTTCACAAATTGGAAGCTTTGTATATATCTCTTTCTAAGAACACTATTTTTGAAAGCTACTCCTATCATATTTAACTTAAGCATAAAGCATTTTTAATACAGAACTGAATTACATGAGTTTTTAAATAGTTGGATGGTAGAAGAATCCAGTTGCTTGGTTTGAATTACAATCTTTTGTTTACTACCTTTCTAAAAAGTGATCTCTTTAAAATGTTATGGCTTCTGGAAAAGTGCACAGTTGGAAGGGAGGTTGGAAAAGAACAACATTTAAATGATGCTAGTTAACCTTTGATAATATAATAAAAACATATGTAGCTAAACATTCTTATTCATTATATCCTTAAAGATTTTTCTAACATTGTCATTACTTGCCTTATAGTTTTATCTATAATATTAATATCAAATTAGTATGTTCATGTGTATATATATGTAGAGACATATACATACATATACACAAATGTGTGTGTTTATAGACCCAGCAGTGTGTGTGTATATGTTCAACAATGTTTCGGTAACACTTCAGAATAGCTTAGGATCAGTGTTGGTAATTAAAAATCTTTAGAGAAAAGGATTCTGTCCTGTTGAATGCTGGAAATTGAACTTGAGAATTAAAGCTTTTATAATGTTTAACCTAATAACTGGGAATCAGGAAATTTGGGGAAGCTACATGAACTCTTTTGGGCTTTGTAGTTGCTCTTTGAGTTACCACGTCAGTTCACTTTGCCCCATTTTCAGTCATTTAAGAAATTGTTTTGAAAACTATGTATAAATTTGCTTTTCTAATGCATTATTTGCCTTCATTTAATTTAAATACTTATGGCACATTTTTACTCTGTTGAGCTATTTATATACTTGAACTTCAAGTACATATCCAACCACTGATATATAACCTGCTCTGTAGTTCATATAATTTGACTATATAGAAAAAACTTTTATCTCTAAAGAGTGTCTACAGAGTAGCAATGAGAAAACATTGTGAACATTTATTTGTGTTGAAACATCAGCAATTGATTTTATTTCTTATTTATTCAACAAGTATTATTGTATAGCTTCATTGTAGCTGCTACTGGGGATATCAAGATGAACAATACATGATTCCTGACATATTTACCATCACCATGGATCTGAATCAAATGACTGAAATAACCATACAGATAAATAAACACTGGAAAACATTTCTTGTGAATGAAACAGGCACCATGTGGAGGAGTGGCAGAAAATGGTAGAGTGAAGTTCTTTAATTTTGAATATTTTCCAACTGAGAGAAGAAAGCAGGGCTTGAGAACTCCTGGGATGTGAAACCTAAGAGTTAAGTAGGAAGGACAAAGAGATTGGAATAGCAGGAGAGAAGTAGAGGATAGGTCCAAAAACCTGAGCGATGCTACCACCTTGGTCCAAGCAGCTACTATCTCTTATGGAGATTTCTTTAGTAGCTACCACGATATTCTTTCTCCATTCATTCTTGTTTGTCTTTAGTCAGTACATTTTCTATGTTGCAGCCTGACTTGTCCTTACAAAACACACACACACACACACACACACACACACACATTTTATGTGATTCCATGTTTATCAACAATGGCTTTCCATTATTCTTAGAATAAAACCCTAAATGTGGTCTACAAAGCCATCTGTGGTCTGGTTCTACAATTTCATTACATCCTTTTCTCTCTCTAAGCTCCAGTCACTTGGATTTTCTTCCAGTTCCTTCAAGTTCTATTAATACAAATAAGTACAATCTGTGGGTTCTCTTATACTTGCAAGGTTAGTTTTCCTCCATCTCAGAATATTCTGTTTATTCTGGCTTTTTGTTTGTTTGTTTGTTTGTTTGTCTGTAGGGAGAAGTGTTGCTCTGTCACCCAGCCTGAAGTGCAATGGCACAGATCATAACTCACTCCAGCCTTGAAATTCTGGGCTCAAATGATTCTCCCACCTCAGCTTTTCAAGGATCTGGAACTACAGGTGTGCACTACCACAGCTAAGTTTTTAAAAATTTATTAGACATGATGACTCACTACGTCGTCTAAGTTGGTCTTGAACTCCTGGGTTCAAGTTATCTTCCTGCCTTAGCCTCCCAAGTAGCTGGGATTACACCACAAGCCACAGTACCCAGCTACTCATTGTTCTTAATACCTGAAATCCTCTTTCCTTCCCTCTTAACTAAATATTCACCTTTTTAAAGGAAGTCTTCCCTAAGTTTTGTGACTGCCAAATGCATCTATATAGTACCTTGTGCTTCTTCATAGCAATTATCGATGAATTATTTCATTCAATAAATGTTTACTATGTGCTCTCCACTTACTTAGGCAACTAGAATATATTCCTGCTCTCACAGAGTTTGCATTCTGATAGTAGGAAAGAGGTTATTAACAGAGAAGTGTGTGTGTGTACAATATTAATATATAATATATATTATGTGACATGTATGTATGTGCATATATACATACACACATATGTATATATATTTCACATGGTAATACATAAATACAGTTTAGGAGGGAAAATGAGATTAAGAATGCCTGTGAGGTGAGAAAGTAAGGAGCAGCATTAAAATTTTACATGAGTAGCTAGGAAAAACCTAGCTGAGAGGCTGACATTATAACTAAGACCAGAAAGAGGCAAGGAAAAAAGTCACATGAATATCTTGGAAACAACCTACCTGACAAAGGGACTATCAAATATGAAGTCCTGTGAGAAGAACGGCCTGGAGTTTTCAAGAACCAGCAAGAGGTGCATCCTGGTTGAATTTCAGACAGTAAGAGAGTAAAAACTTGATTAGAGAAGAGAGACAATATTGTGTAGTGTCATGTTAAGGACATTGACTTTTTACTCAGAATAAGAAAGGATATTTTTGAGGGGTTTTATTTGAGAAAGATGTGATCTTTTGTATATGGTAAAATAACTGATTTGGCTACTGTGTTAAAAATAGACTATAGAAGACCATGGATGGAGAAAGGAAGACCAGTTTGGGAAACTATTACTATAATCCAAGTGAAAGAAGATAGAAGTAGAATGTAGTAGAGGAAGTTATAAAAACAAAAACAAACAAAACGTTAAAACAGATTTAATTCAGCATATAATGTTAAATAGAATTTGAAGACAGGAATTTAAGTATGTTACAGAAAGAATTAGTAATGACTTCAGAGTTTTTGATGTGAATAACTAGAAAACTAAAATTGAAATTTACTAAAAGGAGAAAGACTAAATTTTGGTTTTGGACAATGTTTAAGCCGCTTCTCAGACATCAAACAAAGATATCAAGTATACAATTAGTTCTATAGGCTTAAAGTTAAAGGTAGATTTATAAACTGGAGTTACAGATGGCATTTAAAAATAAAGAGACTGAGTGAGATTATTAAATAAATTGCTATGGATAGATATAAATACTGAGATCCAGGACTCTCCTATACCAGTTGTATTTTCTCCTTCATTGTAATCATCATTTAATTAGTTCCCATGTCCCACACTGAACAAGGTAGAGAATATATGGAAACCGAAGGAAAAATTTCAAAGTGAATTCTTCCAGTGATTCATAGTCTTGACCATTAGCTATCCTAATACTTACCTTTTTTCCACAGGTGACTTCATCCTCCTCAATTTATCCCCTATTTAACACATGCAAATGCTTACTCTTTTTTTTTTTTTTTTTTTTGGGTTGGAGTCTCACTCTGTCACCCAGACTGGAGTGCAGCGGCTGCTCCTGGCCACTGCAGCCTCGACCTGCTGGGCTCCGGTGATCCTTCCACCTCAGATTTCCAAGTAGCTGGAATTACAGACACATGCTACCACACCCGGCTAATTATTTATTTATTTATTGTAGAGATGAGGTCTTGCCAAGTTGCTCAGGTGGGCCTAAACCCGTGGGCTCAGGCAATCCACTGACCTCAGCCTCCCAAAGCGCTGGGATTAGAGGCTGAGCCACCGAGCCTGGCTAAAAGCTTACTCTTATTATTTATGTTTATCCATGTATGAGGGAGGAGCCCCCGAAATAGGAATTTATTTATAAAAAAGTGTGTATTCTTGCATGTTTAATCTTCAATCACCTTAAAAGTACTCTCCATTTGATGCAATACACCTATGGAGATGTTTTTCCCACCGCTCAGAACAGTTTTTTTTAACTCGTCAATTTTGATGCCTTTTAGTGTTTCTGCCATTAATTCTACATTGGTAAAACTTTTCTCTTTGAGGACTTTTTTTCTTAAATGGAAAAACAAAAAATCTCTTAGGGCAAGATCAGTTGAATAGGGAGGGTGGGGGCAAGTGGGTCATGCAATTTCTAGTCAAAAACTGCTGAGCACAGTGCAGTGACAGCAGGTTGTTTGTGTAAATCACCCATCAAAAAGTAGGCCAACACATTGAAAGAATCTCAAAAAAAAAAAAAAAAAAATTCCCTGAAGCCAAACACAACTTCTCACAACAAGAATAGCTGGTACCTTGATGCTGATGAGTTCCTAGAACACTTACCTAGTGAAGGAATCCTGTGGTATAAGTGCCTGCCCTCAAAAAATAATTCTGGTTTTTTTTTGGGGGGAGGGGTTCCCTCTTGTACAGTAGCCTGATGCAATAGTTATACTATGTATGAAAATCTTTTCTCCTAACACATATATAAGTACATTGATTTAAAAGTTTGATACTGACTATAACTTGTACATTTTTTAAAAATCACATTAAATTCCATTGAAATTGGTACAACGCAACTTATCTGTCTTTTCTTATATTATTTCTTGGCAAATCTATTAAAGGAGATGTGATCATTTTTACCTATTTAACATTGCTGAGCATTCAGATATTTGAAGGGGGTAGATGTTAAAAACTACAGAATAAGAATTGATATTAATTTTGGTGTACTCCCAGTGACAAGAAAGGGATCATAAAATTTTCAGGTTCACCCAAACTTTCCTTCACAAGGGAATAAGTTGCCTTATGACTATCAAAACATTAGAGTGTAAATTTTGTATTAATTATTGTTCTTATTCCTTTACCCTTTATTTTTTACATAATTAATTATATACATTTCTACTAATAGCCAAAATGCATTTAAGGGAGCATGGTTAAGAGAGAAGTATTTCTTTATTCTTTACATGCAAAGAGAAAACATTTTGTACCAGAATTTCCTTAGACCTAAGTTTCCTTTTAAAACCTACTACCTGACAGAAATCACTACATACAACAAGATCTCACTTGAATCCTTACCATCAGAGTTTTGAAGACTAAAGAATACTACCTTCACATCTGAAAGAACTGATTAGTAATTATTTCAGTCCATTAAAATCTCAAGGACTTCAATATATCCAGAAGAAGAAAACAAACAAGCAATGGCTACAACAAAAACTGAAATGCTTGATTTGCCAACTTGGTAGAAAATGCTGAGAATCTTATAAAAATGTCAAGAATTTTTAAAAATCTTGAGCTGGAATAAATTTATTAATAAACCTACAATCTACACTTTTTTTAGTAGGTTGGACAACATTGTCACCATGAATGGCTCTATAACTTCTGAGTCTTATCAACAGATTTCATAAGTAAGAAAAACATAAACAAGGGTTAATTTACAAGCTGAATTATTAAATGTATTTCCACACTGACACCATCATAAAATTGTGAACCAGAGATGATGTAGTACTTCCCAGTTTATAAAGTCTATCAAGAGAACAAGTTCTTGAATGACTAATTTAAAGGAAGCTGGCACACAAGTTAAAGATGTAATTTGAGTCATAGTTGATGATATACTTTTACTTGTTTAGCCTTTTATGCAGCTTGTTTGCATTCCTTGAACAGATTTGCTGTTTCTATTCTAACTGCATTGTGTATGGCATGAGGAATGCTGATTAATTCTTGTCGGTAATCATCACACACGCTGCCAATGTTGTACATTTATATCCTCCATTTCATCATCTATGTATACATTTCTTATGTCATTAGTAAAAGTAGCACGTAAGAGGTAAATAAACTTGCTTTTGGTTTAGATGAAAAATGACTGTTGATCCTTTTCTGTCTTTAAAAGATAGAAATTCCATTAGATGGGGAAATCTGGTACAGCCTTCATTTGCTTCAAGTAGTTTTAATTAGAATTCTTTAATTGTCCCTACAGCTGCCACCCATAGTAAATGCTAAAATATCAATTGTAATTGGAAGATAAATTTGCATTTTATTCATGACCTGAAGTTAATGTATCTTACTCTATGAATTTTAAGACAGTAAAGCTATTCAGTGCTACTGGAGTGTCCCTTGAATAGCCGTTTTTGATAACTTTGATACTTATAATGTAAGAGACTATCTCATGTACTTTACTTTAGAAAGAGAAGTAACAAATGACGTCTAAGTGAGCCTAATTTACTAGATTACTTGTTTGTTTAGAAGATAATGAATGTGTAAATACATTTTGAAATGATGGGCTATAGTTTGTTTTTTGTTTTTTTTTTTTGAGTTGGAGTCTCACTTTGTCGCCCAGACTGGAGTGCAGTGGCCGCTCCCGGCCACCGCAGCCTCGACCTGCTGGGCTCCGGTGATCCTTCCGCCTCAGCCTTCCGAGTAGCCGGAATTACAGGCATGTGCTACCACGCCCGGCTGATTTTTTGATTTATTGTAGAGATGAGGTCTCACTGCCCAGGCGGGTCTCAAACCCGCAGGCTCAGGCAATCCACTCACCTCAGCCTCCCAAAGGCGTGGGATTACAGGCTGAGGGGCTATAGTTTGAAGAGACTTTTCATTAGAAGTCCTAAAGCATTTTTTTTTTTTTTTAAAGTATAGTGTGGCACTCTTTACTTCGATGCTTACAGTCAAATTACAATTTACAACTGAGTTGCATAAATGAATGAAACAACAAATAGCAGAGAATATAAAACAAAAATCTGTCCTTGTTTTTATAACCTTATTTTCAATTTTACCAATCATTTGTTGAGGTACTAAAATAGAACTGCTAAATCAGATGATTATACTCAATGTAATTAGACTTCCTGTTTTCTAGAAGAGTAAATGGATTCTATGTGAATAGAGCTGTTTAGAATCTTTTATTTCATAGTTATTTTGTTAAAAAGGTAGAATGTATAACTACTCATAATGGATTAAACAATAAAAGAGGAATATCTCTCAGATGACTAAAAGTCCTGAGAAGAGGCTAAATCAAAAATCATGCTTTTTATGCTCTTCTCTTTGTCTCTACAGTACTCCCAGCTGGCTTTATTCTGAAGTTTTATCCTGTGTCTATTATGGCCTCTGGTGCTTCCAATGTTTATTTTTCCATTGCTAGAAATCACTGTATAGAAAAAGTTTCTTTCCTGACAAATTCTGCAAAATTTTCAAAATTAATTCTTGATAGATCCAATTGCCAATTGGCTTGGATTGAATTATGTGCCCAATCGATAACCAGCTGTAAGGAAGGATGAGCAAATATTTTGGGCTACCTTTAAAATCAAGGTCATGGTAATGCCTCTTCCTACCACATTTACTGAGAATGAAAGACAAGTGGTGCTGTAGGAAAAAATTAAGGTTTGATTATTAGAAATAGAAAACTAATAGTGGGCAGGAAAAAACTGAATGAAAGGAAAGAAGAACTAAAAGAAAGTAAAAAGAAAGAAAGAAAAATAAGGGAAAAAGAGGAAAGAAAAGAGGGAGGGAAGGAGAGACAAAGAAAAATGAAGAATTTACATTAAATAGCTGCTACATCGTGTTATATTGAAGGGTTAATAGGTAAGGAAGCAGCAGGAGGAAGGAGAGAGAAAAACAGATCTTAGCTGGCATTCTAATAGGATCATTAATTTCTGAATAATTGTGTGATAACTCTATTTAGTTAACTTGAAAGATCTATTTTTATTAATTAGTTATGTATATACATAAACACACACAACACACACAAAGACATACTCAATACCATTATATCTATGATTGGGTCTAAATGAGCACAACACTTTCTGGGATGAGGAAAACAATTTACAGTGACTGATAGACTTTCTAGAAAAATTCTATTATTTTATGGCACACCATGTGTGCGAATGTTGATTTTGTAGAAGATGAGCAATATATTTATATATGAAAGGGTTAATTTGCAAAGAAGCACAAAATCCTAAAATACAAATCAGACTTTAACCATGGATTTTAACATGCATTTCACACAGATTCTTTCATTGTACTTGCTGCCTTGTCAGTGAACCTGCATTTCACTTGATTCAGCCCAATGAGTACAATTGAAGGCAAAGGTTTACTAGTTTCAGCACACTTTAATGTTTTTTATCCTGAGCTCAGTTACTTTATACTCAGGAGAAAATTCTTATTTATTGTTTCTGGAACAGCAAAGTCATTTTCCCATTTGATGCTATGATTTTACCAATTAATAAAATTATATATATGATTTAAATGAGTAAACCTGAGCCCGTGGGTTCAAGACCCGCCTGGGCAGGCGAGACCTCATCTCTACAATAAATCAAAAAATTAGCCGGGCGTGGTAGCGCGCACCTGTAATTCCGGCTACTCGGAAGGCTGAGGCTGAAGGATCGCCGGAGCCCAGCAGGTCGACGCTGCAGTGGCCGGGAGCAGTCACTGCACTCCAGTCTGGGCGACAGAGTGAGACTCCAACTCAAAAAAACAACAACAAAAAAAATAAAATAAAAAAAATAAAAATAAAAATAAAAAATGAGTAAACCAACATTGCTATGAAGACCCAGATGGCAAAATTTAAGAAGTTGAAGCATGACTGGTAGTGTTAACTAGCTTAATATATTTGTTCTTTGCTGGAAAGGTCGAAGTCCAAATCCTGCATAAAAGACTTCTGGTTTCCACTGAGAAATAAACAGAATTAGAAAGACTATCATTTTCTTTTTTGTTTGTTTGTTTGTTTTGTTTGTTTGTTTGTTTGCTTGTTTGTTTGTTTTGAGTTGGAATCTCACTCTGTCGCCCAGACTGGAGTGCAGTGGCCGCTCCCGGCCACCGCAGCCTCCACCTGCTGGGCTCAGGCGATCCTTCCGCCTCAGCCTTCCAAGTAGCCGGAATTACAGGCATGCGTTACCACGCCCAGCTGATTTTTTGATTTATTGTAGAGATGAGGTCTCCCTGCCCAGGCGGGTCTCGAACCTGCGGGCTCAGGCAATTCACTCACCTCAGCCTCCCAAAAGCGCGGGATTACAGGCTGAGCCACCCAGCCCGGCGACTATCATTTTCTACTTTACAATGAAAAAACCTAGACAAACAGCAAGTTCATGATTTTTCTTGTGCCTATCAGGGTGCTGATGTCATATGACAACCAACTGACCCCAAATTTAAGGAGAGGAACCTGTAGAGAGAAGAGTCACAATGTAACTAGACATTGATTGTAATTGAAAAGATGGGGCTGGACATGGTGGCTCAAGTCTGTAATCCCAGCATTTTAGGAGGCCAAAGCAAGAGGATTGCCTGAGCCCAGGGGTTCAAGACCAGCCTGGGCAATTTGGTGAGACCACATCTCTACAATATATAAAAATATTACCTGGGCTTAGTAGCACACACCTATTGTTCTGGCTACTTGGAAGAATGAGACTGAAGGATTACCTGAGCCCAGCGGGTTGATGCTAGGGTGGCCGTGAGCATGCTACTGCACTCCAACCTGGGCGACAGAGTTTCTGACTCAAAAAAAATAAAAAAAAAGGCAACATACAAGTCCTGATTAGTGTTGCTTTCAGCAGAGAGGTGGAAACTATGAAGAAGGATCAGACAGAAATACAAGAAATGAAACACACAATTAAGAATACTTTCAATGGGCTCATCAGTAGATTTGACACAGTTGAGGAAAGAAGAATCAACGAACATCAAGAAAGATCAATAGAAATCATCCCAACTGAATAGGAAAGGAAATAAGAGAAGATTCGGAAAAGCTTTTAAGGTGATAGTATATAATATTTGATATGAAAGAATGGGTACAGTGAACTCACATGTATAAAATGGAAAAACATCTTTAAGTGTTTGAATGACATGGTTCTAACTTAAAAGGCAGATGTCAGACTCTCCTTAGAAAAACCAGTTCAGGTCCCCTTTACTTAATATTTGGTTTTTCAGGCATGTGTGACTTGTTTGACTGACAGCTGTCAGTTTCCACTGAACCACAAAGCAGCAAGAAAAGCATTTGACTTGATGCTTCTTTATCATATAAATAAACCGCTAGAGTTGGCTATAGTTCCACTGAAGTTTGTTTAGGTTTCATTTCCTTGTCTTTTCTCTCTTCTTCTCAGATGAACCTAATTTAAATGACTTATTTAAGTAACAGCTGACAAAACTTCAATCTAAATTGCCTGAATGAATAATAAGAATTTATTGACCTGTGTAACTGAAAAACCCAGGAATAGGCATGGCTGAATCTGAGTGTTTAAGATATGTTGTCGGGTGTCTTTCCCTCTGCCCCCATCCCCATCTAGGCTTTATTCTTTTTATTATCATTTTTAGGCAGGTTCTCGCTTTTGGTGGCAACATGGTCACCAGCAGTTCTAGTGATAGGATATGGCATTTTGGCAACTTAGTAAAAAAGAGTGTTTCTGTTTTTCTAGTGGTTTCTGAGAAAGAGAGAAGAGAGACAGAGAGAGAGCAAGAGAGAGATCCTAGTGGTTTGGCTCATCATATATTTTGTAACTGTCCCTGAATCACGGATCCAAGAAGACATAATACATATAACAATCAGGACAGGCAAATGGAATGTGTACTCCCTTTCATCTCCAAAAACAGGAGTGTGAAATCAGCACACCTGACCACCAGGATTGAGAAGAAGGTAGGTTCAGTGTGTGGAGAAAAAATGAAGTCATTACCACCATCAGGAGGAACAGATGCAGGTCAAGTAAAGCCAGGAACTGTTCACCACATAGAGAAAGAAAAAGTCACAATGTTACCGGCACTTAAATTTCTTAATAAGAGAAGACGGGAGCAACTACACAGTAAGTGGGGCTTATGATATTGTTAGAAACAAAGCAGAATTACCAAGTGTTTGAATCCATACTCTCTTCCCCAACATGTAACTATTTAACATTAAAAAATTCTTGAAGTAACAAAAAGTGCATGTTTGCTCTATGAACATGTGGCTCTTGTGCACATATAAATGTTTTTTCTTTTTTCTTGCTTTCCAATTGAGAATAGAGGAGCTGTAAAATTTTAGATAATATAATAATCTTAGATAATTTGACCTTTTATATTAATGTGGATAAAATAAAATATGTATAAAAATAAAACACCTTAAACAGCTAATGCTAAAAATAATAATTTATTGAATTCTGAATTAGATTTCTCTTTATATGCAAACAGTAAGGCACTTTTTTTGAATAAAATAGTAGAACTTTATTATAGATAACAACATGAAATTTTGATCCAGAGGACATTGTTATACAATCTAGCATAGCATTTAAGTATACTTGTAGGAAATTTATGCTTTCTTTTACTTATGAAAACAAATACTTTCAATGGAAATAAAACAGTGTTTAAAATAGTGAGACTTCACACTGTGTCTATATCCATATTTACGAATTTTCAAATTATTTATAATTTTTAAGTCATTAGTAGAATACATACACAGGTGTGCACACACACATTATATAAACACTGAGTTTTTTGATTTTTTTTTTTAGTTGGAGTCTCACTATGTCACCCAGACTGGAGTGCAGTGGCTGCTCCTGG
>NW_007225688.1:332517-345398 GCF_000164805.1 Carlito syrichta
GAAGCAGCTCAGGCAATCCACTCACCTCAGCCTCCCAAAGGCGCGGGATTACAGGCTGAGTCACCGAGCCCAGCTTAACACTGAGTTTTTTTTAAAAAAGAAGTGTTATTCTAAAATCAAGACTTACATCTATAGAATCGATAAATTGATACATTTACATATTAAAAAGTCTAACTGATCCGTTTACATAAATAATTCTTTCAACATTTGATAGTGGAAAGTTCAAATATAGCCATTGCTATTTGTATCGGTCCATAAAACTTAGCATAATTTAATGTTTAATCGCTTATGTGCATGCCTCTTCATTAAGATGAGAAAGTTACCTACGTGGGCTGAGTACTTTATTTTTTCCTTAAAAGGTAACTTTTTAGGGTCAATGTCACAAAAAGCAAATGTCACAAACTTAAATAATTACATAACAAACTACATTTCTCAAAAGATTCCATTAAAAAAATAGACCATAAACAAGCATACATTTGAATAAGCTTCAGCTATCTTAGAAGTTGCTAGTGTCAGTACAACTTGATTTCAATTTATTTCACTTTTTAAAAACAATGATTTAATATATTTTAAATTTTTCTATTTTGTAAGTATGAAAATATTCCAAGAAATGGAAAATAGTAGGGAATAAAACTAAACTAAACTGAACTAAAACTAAACTTTAACAACTTTGAAAGAAGCCTACCCTAGTGAAATCTTCCTCCTACTCTGACTTCAGTCAAGGAGATACTTTTTATCCAGTGGCAAATAGTACTTCTTTAATTATAACTGAATGATATTTCATCAGACATCAACAGCTCTGTGCTGACAGAACATTCATTTGCAAATGTGTTGACCTTTGTATATAATCAGGTAACACTTTCTTAACTTAAATGGACCCTTGTCCAATCTCTTATTTCACCAGAGCACTGCTGATTAGGTAAATGACAGAACCTACTAACTAGGACTTCAGGTTTCCCAAACTGCTCCAAGAAACAAAGAAAAAACAACAAAAAAAGACATAGGCCGGGCACCATTGCTTACTCCTGTAATCCCAGCACTTTGGGATTCGATACCAGCCTGGGCAACATGGCAAGACCTCATCTCTACAATAAATCAAAAAATTAGATGGGCGTGTTGGTACAAGCCTGTAGTTCCAGCTACTTGGAAGACTGAGGTGGAAGGATCGTGTGAGCCCAGCAGGTCAAGGCTGCGCTGCACTCCAGCCTGAGCAAAAAAGCCGCTGACTCAAAAACAAAAACAAAAAAACTTATTGAGCTTTTTATGTGCCATTGCTTAGTGGAGCATTTTCATGTAGCTATCTCACACATCTATGCAAAAGATGTTTGCATTATATTTCAAATTTTTTAAATTGCAGACAACTTTCAGATGCTTGATTTCTTTCTTTTCTTTTTTTTTTTGAGTTGGAGTCTCACTCTGTCGCCCAGACTGGAGTGCAGTGGCCGCTCCCAGCCACCGCAGCCTTGACCTGCTGGGCTCCGGCGATCCTTCTGCCTCAGCCTTCCGAGTAGCCGGAATTATAGGCGCACGCTACCACGTCCGGCTGATTTTTTGATTTATTGTAGAGATGAGGTCTTGCTGCCCAGGAGGGTCTCAAACCCGCGGGCTCAGGCAATCCACTCACCTCAGCCTCCCAAAGGCGCGGGATTACAGGCTGAGCCACCGAGCCTGGCTTGGATGCTTGATTTCTAATCCCTCTACCCCTAGCCTCAATCTAAAATTATTACACCAACAACAAATTTTGTGTATGTTAAATACCAACTATAAATTTCACCAGTTTCCTCTCTCAGTTAAGATATGATTTCTCAGCATGGATTTTAAGGTGTACTATTAGATCTGAACTGTAGTTTCTGGCTTCATTTCCTATTTTGGCTCCTGTAGAACATATGTGTGTGTTTACTTTTTTGTGTTCATGTAGGTCCACCTAGAAGCAGATAATAGAACAGGATAAAAGATGTGAGAGATCTATTGCAGGAGGAGTAGAAGGTGGTGAGAGTCACAGATGCGATGGATGACTGACATCTGTGTGAGGAGAGAATTCAGGAAAAATGACTGAGTAGGATAAGTTTTAGATTGTAGCACAGTTACAAGAAAGAGCTGCCTAAACTGATCCATGCAAACAACAAGTTTGGCCATTCCCTGAGGTCCTTTGTCAAGATGCTAAATCTGGAGAAAGTTAAGTCTGGAGAATGAGTCACCAAGTCAATTAATTCTTCCTTATGCAGTCTTACTTTCTGGCTCTTTTGATTGTGCACTCTCCGAATCCAAACCCAGTTAGTTCCCAGGCTGTTACCAGTACATGTTCACCAGATTTTTGCAAGTCATTGGACTGTAATCTTTTGCCTCTCTTATCAAGCCCCATAGCACCTAACTGGGCAATGCTGAATTTAACTTTGTTGTGGTCTCAGAAGTTAGATGAGAAGGTGGGATTTGGTCCTGAGGGGAGCACCTATTGGTTGCCTTGCAGAGTAATGGCCTCTGCTGCCTCTTCTAACATGAAGGAATGCTGTAGGTCTCCTCTGCATGTTGTGAAGGATCAGAGAATTGTGCAAAACCAATATGCTCAAGGGCACCCATCTGTGTCTCCATTCCATATTTCAAAATCTCAAGTTTTGCAAACCAAAGCTCTGAGTCTAGTATAACAGATCTGCCTTTACTGAGAATTCTAAGATCTTTGGAGCTCTTTGATTCCATCAGATTTTTGGTCTTCTACTTAGGTATGCTGCTTTTCTATTCCAGGAGATGAGGGCTTTTTGTTGGCTATCAAGACTCCTTCTGGTTTTTACATTTATTAACTACTTGCTAGTGGTTCTCAGTTTCTCACTCTCTGCATGGTGTCAACATCAATACACTTTAGATTAACCAGCCTATCCCACTGTCTTTCAAATGTCTGAACCATTATATATGCAATGCAGATGATTACCCAGTGAAATCTTTAGCAATTGGGCCTTGTGCCAGGGACTCTTTGTGATTTACCTTTCACTCAGAATGAATGGTTGGGCTGATCCATGTAAGCAGCTGCAACCAAATTCCCATCTACCCCTTTTTTTTCATATTACTCTCATCTCTCCACTGCTGACATTAATTGGGGTCCACAGAGAAGCAGAGGTCAAAAAAGGTTTGAGCATATAAGAGATATACTGAGGAAAGAAGCAGCAGAAAGTGAGGGTAGGCTTCAGACCATGATGAAAGTCTGACAGCTGTGATAAAAGAAAGAGATGAAAGGGGACCTAGGTAGGAAGAGTCTCAGACCACAGCACAGTTCAATAAATATTTACTTAGACCAATGGGGATCCTCCTTGGGCAAAACTTCGCATTAAAATGTTTCACATGTTGCTCTGTCATGCTCAGTCATTGGATGGGAGCGACCAAGACAAAGTATAGCATTAAAATGAATGCAGAGGTTGACCTAAAGGAGCAATAGTTGGGGCCATCAGACTGTCGTGTCCCCATAGCAGGAAGTTTAAGCATCACACTTTCACATACTCCACAATTGCCATTTTCTGAACACACTGATGACATAGAGATTGAGAAATGAATTTGGGAGTCAAATTGCTTGAGTTCAGATGCTGCTGGACTAACTACTAACTATGAAATCGTGTACAGGTTAATATATATGATCTATTTTTTCATATTTAAATCAATAATGTACTCATTGAGTCATTTGGAGAGATTAAATCATTCACATAAAAGCTATCATTATGAATATGTCCACAGTTCAGCTACTAAAAAAATGTAACCTGCCTTCTTTTCCTGTAAATGAACTTGTTTTCACATTGATCTTTAATCCTAGCTGGTGTTAAAAACCAAATCACAGTAGTTCTGTATCTTCCTCAAGTAGCACAATAATTTTGAGCACCCCTATTATGGCTCAGAAAACAATATTCCAAAATATGGTGCTTTGGCATGCTGAATTAAAGAAGCAGCTTCAAGGTCTCGCTCTTACTTTTCCAAAGCACCAGAATGAACTTTCTCTGTAATTTCCTTATCTGACTTGAAAAATCTCTTTCCACAAAAACTAAATGCAACTGTCTTAAGACTACATCTCTAAAAATTGTATAAACAAACAAAAAACAGGAATGGTTAACCACTGGAGAAGAGAAGATAACTAGAAGTCATCACCATATCCAGATGGACTTTTCATCTATGTTTCAGCTCCCAGAAACTAAGAAATGTTATCTGCATAATAGCATCAACATTTGTTCCAGTGCAGTTCCACTGCTCACCTTTCTTGTCAGTCCTGTCAAGTTTCTAAAGAGAATTATTTACTACAATGTCTGCCTTTTGGTTCCATGCATCTCCCCTACATATAGAGAATTTTTTTTTGAGTTGGATTCTCACTTTGTCACCCAGGATGGAATGCAGTAGCATAATCACGGTCACCTCGACCTGCTGGTTTCAGGCAATCCTTCCACCTCAGCCTTTCAAATAGCTGTAACTATTGGCTCATACCACCAAGCCTGGCTAATTTTTTTTTAAAAATTCATTTATTGTAGAGATGAGGTCTCTCCAAGTTGTCCAGGCTGGACTCAAACTCATGGGCTCAGGAAATCTTCTCACCTCAGCCTTCCAAAGTGTTGGGATTATAGGTATCCACCACCGCGCCTGGTCCACATCGAGATTTTTAAAACCTCATCCTTCTGGCCCCTCTTCAAGTCTTATACTTTATGTATAGCTTTATATTTGTCCGCATTAAATAAATTCTGTATGGCTTTTTTTTCTATGAATCTGTCTATTGTCAACTCATTCTCGGTAAAACTTCAGAGAAAGGAGGAAAAGTTTCCCTTGGCCCCTTCATTATCTAGAATCAGATTACAGGTGTCCAAGTACCCACTCTGCCATTTCTAAATGAGTGACTATGCAAATTACCTAACTCCTCTGTGACCTAATTTTGTCATTTGTAAACAGTTATACTATGATTGTAAGTCTGTTATAATCTAGTTAGTACTCAAATTAAATTTGGTAAGAATAATGCCTGGTTCTATTAAGTATTTGATTAAGGTTAGCTCTTACTGTTCTTATTCTTGGGTTTGAATGGGACTCATCCAGTTTTTAGTATTTCAAGCTTATCTGAGGGTTTAATTATACCTTCCAAAGTTAGAGTAGAGCAGAATTCAGGGTAGTTTTCAGGAATCTACTGGCATCTAAGCCCTAGCTTCTTTCTGAGTTATTTCCATCCTCCTCAGTCAGTGGGATCTTTATGTCATCTGAGTAGGGAGGTCTGGTTCTTTATTCCTTGTTTATGGCATAAACTTTATGCCTTTAATGGTTCAGGGCTTAGCTTCTTCCACTGTAAATGCCCTGCCTTTTGAGATTTAAAAGCTTTAGTTTTGAAAATCAAAAAGTTTTTCTTTGCATATTGTGATAACTTACCTATCTCCTAATGTGAGAGAGGGGATAGGCAAGGGGACAAATCATCAAAGGAAATACATTTCGGGAGGCAAATCTTAGTTAATATCTCAAAATATTATTCCTCTACAATGCTTATGTTAAGGCTCTTTTCTATTCCTGAAGTTCCCTTTGCCACCCATTAGAGTTATGTATATTCTAGCTGCAATTCGATGCCTTCTTTTCTTAGAGGCACTCTTTAGTCACTCCAGTCCAAAGTGTTTTCTTCTTCTAGCTTTCTTATGGTGTTCTTCATCACACTCATTTTAAATGGCCTAGTACATGCCCTATTTCCCCCACTAGACTATATACCCCCTTTGGTCTGGGAATAAACTTTATCCATTTTTGAACCCTATCTTCTCTTCAGTGCCTTACATAAGGTTTGACACATAGAAGTACTTAAAAATGTTGAAAATATTAATTAAAAAAATTACAGAAAGCTGGCTATAGCACAGGTTTACAATTCTATTTAAATGTCTACCTGCTTTTTCTTGGTATTCTAAAAAAGGCCTTATTTATTACTATGGATCATTGGTATTGTAACTAGAGACAACATATTAATCTTTGTTTCAGTGTAAAAAATAATAAGCAGACTATGTGCCAGCCACTTGCCAAATGCAGGAGATGCAAAATTGGATAAGGGATTGTCATCAAAAATAGAGATTTTTTTTAAACAAGCAATTTAAATGATATATATGCCTAGCACAAAGCCTGACACATGGTGGCTATGATAACTTTGTTGTAAGAAGAAGAAATAAAAAAACTCTGATGGAGTTATGCCTAGACTTACTTGGGAGTCCAGAGTCTTCTGTTTATTCCAAGAAAGTCTTGAAGGAGGCTGTGACCAAGGTGAGTCCTGGAGAAAGGATAGAAGTTGGACAAATGAATAAAAAGTAGAAAGGCAGGCTCGGCAGCACAAACAGGGACAGAGAGTATTTAGTGACAAAATCATGTATTTTATATAAGTAAATCAGATTTGTTTAAATTTTAGCCAAAATACTTTTTCTTTGTAACATAGCATCATGGTTTAGAATGCGGACTCCAGAGCCAGGCAGCTTAGTCTCTACAACTAACCTACTTTACAATATTAGAGAAAGTCATTAATTATATTACTTATTATTAATATTAGTTAAGTATTTTAACCTCTGTGTCTAGGCACTTCATCTGTAAAACTGGCATTCATACTGCTCTATTAGTGTTGTTTTGAAGTTTAAATGAGATAGTACATTTAACGTGTTCAAAAGTATGTTCAAAAGTAAGTGCTCAGTAAATTTTAGCTTTTGAAGATTAAATAGCATTTCTGTATGTGTGTTTATATATGTGTGTATGTGTGTTTATACAGCTTTTCAAAAGAAGTACTTCCCATTTAACATCATTGTGATCCTTGTTTTTCATTCAGAAATTCTCAGAGAGGAAACAGTAGGAAGAAGTGAATGCTCTCTTAGAAAAACTTAATATAATCACTTGGGGGGTCTTTTAAAATAACATATCCATTTGACTTCCCTCCTACTCAAATTCAGAAGTAATGTCACTGCCATAGTAAATAACAATGAAGAGAGAATGTAGTGTGTCATTTTATTCAGGAATGCTGAGACAAAAGGATGGCTTTGATTTAACTTTGTAGATATTCTAGAAACAAAACAGATACTGTTCAGTTCTATAGTAAAATAACTCAACTATTTGACCTCTTCATATTTTACAAGTTTGTATTGTTGCAAGGACTACAAAAATCACCAAGGAGTCATGACTAGTTTTTTGAGCCAGCCTCAATGACTGCTACTTAAGTATTCCAGATTTACTTCATTCCTTTGCTTTTTTTCTGATGAAAACAGGGAGGTTTCGCAAACATTTTCAACAATTACTTTAGAGTAAAAAGAGATAAATGTAGAAAAAAGCTCAATGGCTTAAATTTTTAAAAATCATACCATTTGAAGTTAAAGCAAACAAATTCCATAGTCATAAATATTATTTTAAGCAAGAATAGATTTTGGCTTAACTTTCATTTTCAATTGTTGGAGGAGGTAATTGGGATGTGGTATAATATAGGAACGCCGAATGTGTTACAATTTTTTCTCAGCTCAAACTAATTAATTTGATATTCAAAATCTGTTCATTATTCAGTTAGGTGCATTAGTTATATTCACAAAGACTTTCATCTAGTTAAAAATAATTAATCACCAAGATTTTATTTCCATTTATTTGATTTCTAACTTGTACCATAATTTTGATCAAAACAAGTCTCACCTGTTTACTCACATAATTTTAAAATTCATTAAACATCCACTATGTGTTTAAGACCTTAAAGTAACTTTGCAAAGTGGAATAATTCTTGAGACAGTGTTTTAGGTGATGCAACAAGGTAATTTTTTTTATATTTTATTTTTGAAACCATATAATCCAAGAATAATATATTTTATTTTTCAAACCATATAATCCAAGAAAAATATAATTTAAAAAACTGTGATAACTGGACACATTATAACATTAATGGTTTGACTAGTATATAGTTAAATCACAGAATAATATCTTGCCTTTATCTATCACTATAATTATAATGCTATGTAATGATCCAACAATCCAATGCAGATATGGTATCTTTATGTACTAAGACTTATCATCATCACCAAATCTTTTAGATCACCCCCATGTCATAAGCAGTGATATATAAAAATATCTTAAATTCGTATAATATTTTACAATCCTCAATATGTAATAACTTTTTAATGTTTTTTCAACCTCATGCAAATAAAATTAAAAGTAGACTACATTAGAAATAATAATAATTTAGGATTTGAGCACATAATGTATGTCAGGCATTATGTTCATATGCATTAACTATGTGTAATTTAAAATGTCATCACTCTTCTAATTCTCATAAGAAACCTTTGAAGAAAGGGCTAGCATTATCCTCATTTTACAGAAGAGTACCTAAGATTGAAGCAAAGTTAACATAACTGCTAGGAGGTAGACA
The DNA here is from genome assembly GCF_000164805.1 of Carlito syrichta. Lineage (NCBI taxonomy): Eukaryota > Metazoa > Chordata > Mammalia > Primates > Tarsiidae > Carlito > Carlito syrichta. Next base: position 340,877 of record NW_007225688.1, read on the forward strand.
TAAAGAATTGACATAAAGGTATATCTGATATTGAAGTTTGCATTTTTGAGTGCTGTGTCACACTGCTTCACATACTCTTTCCTTCCTAGATCCTATGAAGTCATGCATTTCTTTCATAGACAATACCTGGCTAGCATATTTTGACACCCCATGATTAGAAGCTTAGACTATTTGATTTTTTTGAAACTGGTTCCACATACACAGAATGTTAAAATGATAATCAGTTTAGCGAAGAATTAATTTGTGCATGTACAGTTAATGAAAGATATCACTAACTAATTGTTAGGAATTCATTAGTCTAGATTTTAACACTGTGGGTCCCAAGTCATTTCTTTTCTTACGTTGGTCTTATTTCCTTGTTTTCCTGAAGAGCCTACATTGTCCTTGCAGATTCTGCTGGGTGAACAGGCTGTCATTTCTTAGACAATCTTTCCAAGCTGGCAGACATGCTATTCCAAGGCTCTCACAGTTGTTACGAGTTTTGTGGGAGATTTACAGATTCCTTCTGCAGATATCTCATTTTCTTACTGATACTACCGCCTGTTTTCCTTGCAGTAAATCCTTATTATCTCACTTTATTTCTCCATTTTCTTCTTCCTTTCTAGTCATGCTGCTGTTGCTTTTCTCCACCTGTCACTGAAACTGACTTCTCTTTATCCCTGTGCTGTTGGCATTCTCATTTAGACTCTTTCTTATTATACCTTCTTGTTTATTTATGTTTGTATGCAGGCCTTCCTAATTTTTTTTTTTTTTTTTTTTTTTTTTTACCATCTATCCTCCATAAACATCACCATTTTGTCAGAAAAGACCACCTTCTGGGTAATACCATCAAGAATACATTTCTTCCCCAGGAAATATGGCAAAACCTTTTTCTCCATTGCTTCCTGTTCTTTCCCTTTAAAGTATTTCACTGCTGAAGCAGCTAAGTGGCTGCACAACATAATCCTGTATAAAGCTGGCAGAAATGCTATTTCAGAGCATTTGTGTTTAACTCTTTACAGTCCATTTTGTACAGGTTTCAAAGGCACATGGAAAATTCAATGAATTTTCATTCATCATACAACTTTTAAGCAATTAGGATTTGTCAACTCCTTTAGATTCTGTACTTTCTTATTTCCTTTTTTGTCCCAGTGTGTTCTAGGATCCTAGAAGCTAACTGTGTAAACTATATCAGTGGCGTATATACATTTCCTTCCAGCTTCTGGATTGGGTACAGAATAGGGGAGACACTGGCAGGAAGGGAGAACACTGAAGAGGGGTGAATTGCCCTAATTTCTTTCTCAACAGAGTTTAGTTCAGGCTGGCAGCATCCCTATAGAAAAAGACACAGCTCTTAGATCCCAGGAAACCATCTTCTCTCTGGGTTTTATAATGACTCTCTTCCCTTACCCTTCTGTATGTTTTTTCTCTTTGTCAACTTTCTACTTCAGTCTTACCCCATGTCGGTTTCTCAAATTCCTGTCTGCCTTCTGAAAGAAGTTTTAACCTTCCTCAAATTACAAACTTTGATTGTGGTATCTGTCTCCTTAACTGACTGATACAGACTTTGAGTACACTATGAGGAATTAGATACAGTTGTTGCCTTTAACAAATAAGGAACTTGAACTGCAAAAATAGAGTCAACCATATAAACACATAAATGAGCTGAGTTTCAGGTTATGTTTTTTTGTTTTTTTTTGTTTTGGATCACAACAAATACATTTATTGTTTTTAGGAGCACTTTAAAGATAGCATTATAATATCTTTTTTAGCTTCTATTACTGCTGGTGAGAATGTTTCTACTTTTCAGGTAATCTTTTTTTTTTTAATTAATCAATATTTTTTATTATGGTGTTGTGGGGTACAGTTAAGGGTTAGGTATACTAGTACGTTTCATTCAGGTACTGTATTGATAAGAGGTGTTTCCCCGTGCCCAGACAGATATCTGCTGCCATTGATCTCGTCTCCCTCCCCCCCCCCATAGTTTCCCACCACTGTCAGTCATTTTCTTATAGTATTACATTGGATGTTGAAGGTCCATTATATGAGTGAGAACATGTGATACTCGGATCTTTGTTTTTGTCAGAGGTCACTCAGTATTATAGACTCTAGTTCCATCCAGATTGCTGCGAAATTCATGATTTTGTTCCTTTTTATGGCTGCGTAGTATTCCATTGTGTATATGTACCAAATTTTTTTAATCCAGTCCTCTTTTGATGGGCAGCATGGTTGCTTCCAGGTTCTTGCTATTGTGAATAATGCTGCAATAAACATACGTATGCTGATATCTTTTTTATAGAGTGATTTGAGTTCTTCAGGATATATTTCCAGTAGGGGGATTGTGGGGTCATATGGGAGGTTGATATTTAGAGCTTTTAGGAGTCGCCACACTGCTTTTCACAGAGGTTGCACTAGTTTACACTCCCACCAACAGTGTAGAAGTGTTCCCTTTTCTCCACACCCTCTCCAGCAGCTGTTATTTTTTGAGTTATTGATAATTGCCATTCTAACTGGAGTTAGGTGGTATCTCAGTGTGGTTTTGATTTGCATCTCCCTGATGATTAGTGAGGTTGAACATTTCTTCATGTGTCTGTTGGCTGCTCGGATGTCTTCCTTTGTGAAATGTCTGTTCATATCTTTTGCCCATTTTATAATGGGGTTGTTTGTTTTTTTCTTTTCAGCACGTTTGAGTTCCTTGCATATCCAAGATGTTAAGCCTTTGTCAGACCTGGAGTTGGCAAATACTTTTTCCCAGTCTGTAGGCTGTCTCCCTGCTCTCTTGGTGGTTTCTTTGGCTTTGCAGAAGCTTGTCAGTTTAATAAGGTCCCACTTGTCTATCTTCTCTCTTATGACCTGTGGGTTTCAGGGTTTGTTCAGAAATTGGATGCCAGTTCCAATGTCCATGAGGGTATGTCCTTCATTTTCTAAGGTTCTTATGGTTTGAGGTTTTACATTCAGGTCTCTGAACCATTTGGAGTTAACCTTTGTGCATGGGGTCCTGTTTCAATCTTCTGCATGTGGTCAGCCAGTTTTCCCAGCACCATTTACTGAATAGGTTCTCCACTCCCTAGTGGTACGTGGTGGAGGCTTTGTCGAAGATGAGTTGGTTGAGAAATTGAGGTTTTGCTACTGGAATCTCAATTCTATTCCATTGATCTATATGCCTGTTCCTATACCAATACCAAGCTGTTTTGATGATTGTAGCTTTATAGTAAAGGTTGAAGTCTGGTAATGTGATACCACCTGTTTTGCTTTTTTTGCTGAGGATGGTTCTGGCTATTCTTGGACGTTTGTGTTTCCATATGAATTCCTGTGTTGTTTTTTTCTAGTTCTGAGAAGAATGTTGCTGGTAATTTGATGGGTATTGCATTGAATTTGTAGATTGCCTTCGGTAGGATAGACATCTTCACAATGTTGATTCTTCTAATCCATGAGCATGGGATATTTTTCCACTTGTTTGTGTTATCTTTGATTTCTTTGAGTAGTGTTTTGTAGTTTTCATTGCAAAGGTCTCTCACATCTCTGGTTAGGAAGATGCCAAGGTATTTATTTTTTGTGTGTGTGGTTATTGTGAATGGAATTGTGTTTTTTATTTGGGTTTCTGTTTGTTTGTTATTGGTGTAGAGAAATGTGATTGTCTTTTGCACATTTATTTTGTATCCTGAGACTTTGCCAAAGGCCTTTATCAGTGTAAGGAGATTTTTGACAGATTCTCTTGGGTTTTCAAGGTACACAATCATATCATCTGCAAAGAGAGATAACTTGACTTCCTCTTTTCCTATTTGGATACCCCTGATTGCCTTCTCTTCTCTGATTGCTTGAGCCAGGACTTCCAATACTATGTTGAACAGGAGGGGCGAGAGTGGGCATCCTTGTCTTGTTCCAATTTTCAGGGGAAATGGTCCCAATTTTTGTCCATTTAGGAGTATGCTGGCTGTAGATTTCTCGTAGATGACTTTTATTATTTTGAGGTATGTTCCACCTATGCCTAGATGTTCAAGGGTTTTTATCAAGAAGTGGTGCTGGATTTTATAAAAAGCCTTTTCTGCATCTAATGATATAATCATGTGGTTTTTGTTTTGACATCTGTTGATGTATTTAATTGCATTTATGGTTTTACAAATGCTGAACCAGGCTTGCATCCCAGGAATGAAGGCTACTTGGTCATGATGGATGATTTTTGAGATGTATTGTTGAATCCGGTTTGCTAGGATCTTTTTGAGAATTTTAGCATCTATGTTCATCAAAGATATTGGCCTGTAGTTCTCTTTCTTTGTTGGATCTTTACCTGGCTTGGGTATCAATGTGATGTTGGCTTTGTAAAATGATTAAGGGAGAGTTCCATCTTTTTCAATCACCTGGAATACCTTCAGTGGGATTGGTATCAGCTCCTCCTTAAATGTCTTGTAGAATTCTGCTGGAAAGCCATCTGGACCAAGGCTTTTTTTTTTGTAGGTAGTTTTCTTATTATGTGGTCAATTTCCTTGATTGTTATTGGTCTATTTAGGGTCTCAATTTCTTCTTGTTCCAACCTATGTAGGTT
>NW_007225688.1:345418-366401 GCF_000164805.1 Carlito syrichta
TTTCATATTTTGTGTTTCTGATTGTGTTTGTTTGGGCTTTTTTCTCTCTTTTTCTTGGTCAGTCTAGCTAGGGGACCATCAATCTTGTTTATCCTTTTGAAGAACCAGCTTTTTGTTTCATTGATTTTTTTGTATTATCTTTTTGTCTTCTATGTCCTGAATTTGGGCTTTTATTTTGGTGATCTGGATTCTTCTGCTGAAATTAGGGTTTTTGTGGTCTTGCTTTTCCAGCTTCCTTAGGTGGCTTGTTAGGCTGTTAATTTGTGTTCCTTCCATTTTCTTCATGTGTGTTTGTAGGGATATAAATTCCCCTCTTACTACAGCTTTTATGGCATCCCAGATATTTTAGTAAGATGTTTCTTCATTTTCATTTGTTTCCAGGTATCTTTTGATCTCTGTTTTGATTTCATCATTGACCCAGGAATTGTTTAGCATCATGCTGTTTAGTGTCCATGTCTTTGTGGGTTTTGGGGGGACCTTGTTGGTTCAATGTTTATTTTTATTCCACTGTGGTCCGAGAAGGTGCATGGTAGAATTTCGGTCCTTTAAAATTTGCTTATGCTTGATTTATGGCCAATTATGTGGTCAACCTTAGAATAAGTTCCATGCGGTGATGAGTAGAATGTGTATTCTGTAGTCTTTTGGAAGGAGTGATCTGTAGGTATCAATTAAGTCCATTTGGTCCAAAGTCACATTGAGGTTCCGGATCTCCTTGCTGATTTTTTGTCCTGATGATCTGTCTAGGGTTGTGACTGGGGTATTAAAGTCCCCAGTTATAATAGTGTTAGAGTTAATATCTTTCTTTAGTTTTCCTAGAAGTTGCTTTATGAAAGTTGGTGCACCTATGTTGGGTGCTTATATGTTTAGGATAGATATTTCTTGTTGATGGATTGAGCCTTTTATCATTATGTAGTGGCCTTCCGTATCTTTTTTGATTTTTAGTAGCTTGAAGGGTATTTTGTTTGAAATTAAGATCACTACTCCTCCTTTCTTTTGTATTCCATTCGCCTGAAGGTTTGTTTCCCTCCTCTTACTTTAAGTTTGTGGGCGTCCTTTCTAGTTAGTTGAGTCTCTTGAAGGCAATAGATTGTTGCCTGATGATATTTTATCCATTTTGCCATTCTATGTCTTTTCAGTGGTGCATTTAGTCCATTCACATTTAGGCTAATAATTGAAATGTAAGAGTTGATCCCTGTCATAAGATTCTTACAGAGTTGTTCTTGTTTGTTTGTTGTCTTTCTTTGGGTTTTGGAGTTGGTTCATGTGTGCTTTTAATCTTTTGCCTGTACTCTTGTGAAGAATGTTGTTCTTTTTTCTTTTTCTTCTGTTTTCGGTACTTTATTAAGTGTTTCCTGAGAGGTGGTCGGGTGGCAGCGTAGATTCTTAGGAATTAGATATCTGGAAAAGATTTCAATTCTCCCTCACTAATGAAGCTTAGTTTGGCTGGCTAGGTTATTCTTGGCTGAAATTGTTTATCTTTTAGAACTTTGCAGATAGGGCTCCAGGCTCTCCTAGCCTGAAGGGTTTCTGTGGATAAATCTGCTGCTATTCTAATTGGTTTTCCCTGGTAGGTAGTCTGGTCTTTTTCTCTTGCTGCCTTTAGGATTTTTTCTTTTATAGCTACTTTGTTTAGGTGAATTATGTGTCTGGGAGTTGGTCTTCTCATTTGTTGTCTTGCAGGGATTCTCTGGATCTCTTGTGTTTGAATTTTTGCATCCTTCATGAGATGAGGGAAGTTTTCTTGAATGATTTCATGAAATGTTTGTTCCAGTGTGACCTCTGTTTCTCTCTCTGCCGCCGGAAGCCCAATTATTCTTAGGTTCAGTCTCTTGAAGTGATCATTCATCTCTTCCATGTTTTGTTCTGTCTTTTTGAGCTTCTTTTCTATGCTTTTGACAGTTTGGGTTAGTTCTGTGTTTTGGTCTTCGAGCTCTGAGATTCTTTCTTCTGCTTGGCTAATTCTGCTTTCCATGCTTATTAGTTTGTTATTTATTTCCATCACAGTATTCTTTACTGCTGTTATTTCTGACATCAGCTCCTTCCTATTTTCCTCCTGTCTCTCCTCAATTTTTTTTAATTCTCTCTATTAATGTCTTGATGTCTGGGTTTGTTGCATGTGACCAGTCATTCTGGGGGCTCTTCATTGTTTGTGTTCCAGAATCTGTTTTCTCAGTGTCTGATCTCCTAGGGGTCTGTGTGAGACCTATACTCTTCTTTTGGTTTTTCTTCATTTGTGTGGTTTTCCCCCCTCCTTACTTTTTCTTTCCCTCCACGTCACCATCTTCTTTAATTCTGTTATTCAGGGGTTGAGGGATTGTTTCTACTTCTGTTTGTTCAATCTCCTATTCTTTATGTATGCCCTCTTGCTTTGTTCAATTCTGGAGTTGCACTGTAGGTTGAGGGTGGTCCTTTTTGCAGTTTTGAGATTTACTTAAGGGGGAGCTGTGATTCAAAATCTATCTGCAGGTCCTGGTATTCACTGACAGGTGTATGGATAATCTGAGACCCACTTCCCACTGCCTTGGAATCTGTCCATGCAGTGGAGTTGTAGGTTACTCCCTGAAATAAAATGTGGTTAGCAGAGGGAAGAGAATGGAGCAGACAGTGGGTTGAAGAGGGGGTGGAGAGATAGAGGAGTAAGGGGGGGGAACAAACGAGTGTACCAACAGATGGAGAGAGAGACCTGTACTGAAACAGATAAAAACAATAGACCATGGCTACAGACTAACCAACTCCCATACAAAAAAATAAAACATACAATGATGTTAACATACAAACTAACCAACCACCTTATTGGTGTGCTGTTCCTCTATACAAAGATACAGTTTACAGAGAGAAGAAAAGAGAAGAAAAGGAAGAGAAAAAAAGGAACAATACAGTAGGAATAGAATTAAGTCATTAAACTAACAGAACCAATGAAGCACACTCTGAGACTTTTTTGTTTAAGTCCAATGTCCTTTCAGCTCTGATTTCTAGCTTTCTTTTCAAGCTGGTAAATTAGTTCGTAGTTAGGGTCAGTTGCCCCTGGCCTGTTGTGAAAGACAGTTCAGATCACCCTCCATTCACCACTCTGGCCTGTGTCTGTTTTTTCAAGCTTGTTTCTCCCATTTCGGTGTTGTTACCTTGAATCGCCAGCAGGTGGTGCTATCTCAGTTGCTCTCCCCAGGGGGGGTGGGGCCAGACAGGAAAGGCAGAGGCTGGAGATGAAAGCCTGCCTCAGGGCACACGCAAGGGGACCCACGGCAGGCAGGACGTCTCGGTCGCACAAGAGGTGGCAGCGATCCTAGTAGATCTTGCCTGCAGGGGCTTCAAAGACTGAAGTCGTGGATCGCCTCTGGCCTGGGTGGTGCGATGTGCTATGGCCGTCACAGAGGCCACGTTGGCAGCAGCGGCGGCTACTGTGTCTATGCTGCAGTGGCTGTCCAGACTGCTGTGATGCCCCAGCGGTGGCAATGGCGGAGCTCTGTGTAAAGAGCAGGCTGCGATGTTGGGGTCTGCAGTCCCTGGGGAGAGAGCCAGAGACCCACTGCAGTTCTTCTTTGCAGAGGTTTTCATAGACCAGGTTGCCCCATTGCCATCTTGCTGGAAGTCCTCAGGACATGTTATAGAAGCAAATATAAGGCACAGAGAGGTCAGACAAAATAAGGTGATTGGTTCTATCTAGGAAGAAAGTGCTAGAGGGCTTCTTGGAGTAAGGTTTGCATGATTCCTGGAAATATGAACTGGTAATCAATGGGCTGATGATGGTACAGTTGAAAGGTTAATCTGGGATAAGAGAATATAATTGATGAAGTAAGAAAGCTGGGGGGCATTACCATGTGTGTAGACAAGTATAAATTCGCTGTAGCCAGAGCTTACAGTGGGAGAAGGAGCATGAGAGTGTAGAAAAGTCTATAGATCGTAGAAGGATTAATCTATCAAATTAATGAATCTGGACCTCATTCTGTATACCATAAGGTCTCTAGAAGATTGTACCCTAAAATATGGAAAAATAAGTTTTTACTTTAGAAAAGTTACATTGGTGACATTGGGACTCATTAAAAAAAAAAATAAGACAGAAGATCTAGAGAACATAGAGACAGGAAAAGAGGTAGAGGGACTGATTAAAGCAATGATGATGTACACAGATGTTAAAAAGGTAGGAGTGATAAAACTTGTCCATGTGTTGAAAATGGAGGTTAAGAGAAAAAAGAGCTAGTTGGAAGGCTGAGGTAGGTCTGCCTGAGCCCAGCAGGTAGAGGCTGTGGTGGCCGTGAGCATGCCCAGGCAATAGAGTGAGACTCCAACAGAGAGAGAGAGAAAGAGAGAGAGAGAGAGAGAGAGAGAGAGAGAGAGAGAGAGAGAGAGAGAAGAATCCAGTATTCTTTCTTGAGACTTATAATACAAAGGAAGGATACATTGCAGTAACAAAATAATAAGAAAAGACAGTGAATTCACTTAGAAATTGAATTTATTTTTGTGGGACACTTATAAGTAGAAAAAAGCTCTGAACTAATGGTATAGATTTGAGCATCACCACAAAATACATGTAGCTACTTCTGTGGAAATGTTAGAGATTGCTCAGGAAGGGTGTTTCACTTAATGAGAAAGACACAGACAGTACCAGCAAATTTAAGTAATGATTAAAAAATAAAGTTATTTAATTTATAAAGTATGGTAGACATTTCAATAGTAATTTTCTTATGTATTTTATGACATATTTACTATATCCCTAGGTTACAGACATCTTATTTTCTTAATTTTACAAAGGAAAAATCTCTGGACTAAAGAGTTAAGCTAAGGTCACAACACTACATGCTAGTAAAAATGAGACCAGAATTCAAGCCTTTTAAACTCTTTTCCAGTGCATCATACTGCTTTCTTATTGCTTTATTTCAGCAATCTTTATGAACATAGGGCAAGGACTAAAGAATAGGAAAAATATAGATAAAGAATTCTTGGGATCTATTTAAAAAATGGCTCTAGAGGTAGAAATTCCTGTCTAGAGTCTATAATGTGACATTGTTTAAAGCATTTTATTTTGAGGAACACAACTTTATTAATTATACATGTTTGAAAACTGTGCTCCAAATTCCATTTGTTTAACTTTTTATGCTTCAGAAATGCAAGTGCACTGGGGGAAATGTAGTAGGCTTATCAGGCTGGAGTGAGTACTGACTTGAAGTTTGTAGTTCATTGATTAAAAGTAAAGACTGTCAGCATGGCTGTGAATTTTTCTCCAACCATGTTCACGAGCAAAAGTATTAACTAATGTAAACAGAGAATTAGATTTAAGTGGAAAGAACTGTGGAGAGATAGAAGAAGCAAGGGGACTGTGTTCATGTAATGTAGTTATTTTAATGATGTAAAATGGAATTTAAACTAGTTAAGGGGAAAAAGAATATGGAGGGGATCGTGCATATAAGAATGGGGGTAGTCAGTGGATTACGTTGGTGGTGAATTCAAAGAATCATTGGTTACTCTAAGGAATGAGAGATTAGAAAACTAATCTTAAATTTTAAAACCATAAAACAAGAAATTGCACCAGGAAGAAGTAGAAGACTAGCAAATACTCCTGATATTAAAAGTTTAACTGAGAATATTGAAACAAAAGAACATGAGGGTAGACATAAGGGACATTTTCTCCTTTTGCTAGATATCTGGTAAACTAATTTAAAGTACATATTTGAACAATATTCTCTTGATTATCTGCTAAACAACATGATTTTGTTTTATACATATAAATGCATGACTATCACAGATCCTAATCGATTTGTACATAGTAAATCTATTGCATAAAAAGGTACTAGAGCATGGAAAGCATCTATTTAAATTACTCTCATTATTGCAGAATGCTAGGCAAGAAGTTATTTTAACTATATGACCCCATCAATATAACTGTCTTAATAATTTCTTAGCAAGATTGCCCGAGTTTATTTATTCTCCTAATAAAAAGAGAACACTAGAATGCCAGTGGTATGACCTTTCTGGAAATTTACTAAATTAGAATGTTTTTAAAAGGTTCTGATACATTTTGCAAAAATATTTTTAAGAGAGTTCATACCAGTTAAAATCTTTTGTAGTTAATGTCTCTGTTCCATACATTCTCATCTTGATAGTTTTATTATTTCATTATTCACTAACTTTATGAGAAACTAATAATTGATATTATAATTGTCACTTGTCTGTTTACTAGTATAATCTAAGCCTTTCCCTGACTTTAGTTTTTTATATTTTGATGATTAGATATCTAGTCATATATTTAGTCTATTTTTTCTTTTATAAAAAATTAATAACTTACATGCTTAGAATTTTACAGTTATTGTTTCTGAGTTGTTTTTGTTGTTCTTTTTCACAATCATGGACCAAGCTACCCTATGTGGAAACTTTAAGTAAACTAGAAAAAGCATCTTCTCTGGGCAGATTCAGCCCTAAGACTCAATAAGCTAAAAGACACTTTTGAAAGATGCCCTGTCTCCTTTTGACAGGGGCTAACACCAGGGCTCACAATTTAGCCATTGAAGAACAAATTGAGTTATAAGCCTATTTTTTCTCTTGTATGTGTGCCTTTGTACAACACACAAGCTACCTAGTTGTTTATGGTTGTCTTGAACAAATAACCTTGAAGATTAAAAATCTTTGGCAGTTTATAACCCAAACTCAGAGAAGTTAAGCACTTGACTAAGGGCAAATAGTAAGAATGCAAGCTGGATGTCAGTAAAGATTTTTCAACTCTATGTTCAGTGATCTTTCCATGAAGTCTACTACCTCCAATGATGGTTCATCAGATAGGGATGAACTTGTTAAAGAAAATACAATATTTAATAGATTTCACAGTTATGATACAAAAAATCAAGATGTTTAAATCTTTTCTTGATAAAAGAGACTTCATGCTTTAACATTTTCGTTTTGCTCAGTAATTGGTTTAAGTAATAGTTTTGTGGCCTACAATATTTGCACATAACTGTCATGTATAAAACTTCTCAAAGTGTGATATACTTCACCAGGCTATAGTTCTCACTTCTCTCTCTCTCTCTTTAATTGGCAGATAAAATTGTATGTAGTCATCATATGAAAAATATAATGTTATTAAGTATATATACATTGCGGAATGACTACATCTAATTAACATGCATTACCTCACATAGTTACAAATTTTGTGGTAAGAAAACTTTATATCTTTTCTCTTAGCATTTCTGAAGAATATATTACATTGTTATTAGCTATGGTCATCATATTGTACAAAAGATCTTTTGAACTTATTTATCTTATCAAAAATCAATTTAAAAAATTTTATTTTAAAGATGTAGGGTACAATTCAAAGTTAGGTATACAAATGATAATTGTACGGGTAAAATTTGGGCCTCACTTTGGTCCCCACATGACTTGGTTTGAGAGCAGGTACCCTTATTGATGAAATGTGTCCCCCCACCCCCGTTCCCTCCCCTGACAGTTTCCCACTACTGCCAATCTATTTCTTATAGTATTACAATAATTGTTCAGGGTCTGCTTATGAGTGAAAAATGTGGTACTCAGTTCTTTGTTTCTGTGATAGATCACTGAGTATTACAGACTTTAAATCCATCCAAATTGCTGCAAGGTTTATAAGTTTGTCTTTTTCATGGCTGCATAATATTCCATCGTGTATATGCACCACATTTTTTTTAATCCAGTCTACTTTCAATGGGCAGCACAGTTGATCCCATGTTTTTGCTATTGAGAATAGTGCTGCAATAAACATGCATGCGCAAGTATCTTTTTTGCAGAATGATTTGCATTCCTCTGGGTATATTCCCAGAAGGGGTATTACTGGATCATATGGAAGGTCGATTTTTAGATCTTTTAGGAATCACCACATTGTTTTCCACAGAGGTTGTACCGATTTACACGTCCACCAACAGTGTAGAAGTGTTCTCTTTTCCCCACATCCTCTGCAGCATCTGTTGTTTTTTGAGTTATTGGTGATGGCCATCCTGATTGGAGATAGGTGGCATATCAGTGTGTTTTTAATTTGCATTTATTTGATGATTAGTGAGGCTGAGTATTTTTTCATGTACCTGTTGGCTGCTCATATGTCTTCTTTTGAGAAGTGTCTATTCATAACTTTTGCTTACTTTTTAATAGGGCTGCTTGTTTTTTTTCCGCCATATTTGAGTTCCTTGTAGATCCTAGATGTTAGGCCTTTGTCAGATATACAGTTGACAAATATTTTTTCTGAGTCTGTGGGTTGTCTCCACGCTCTCTTGATGGTCTCTTTTGCTTTGCAGAAGCTTTTCAGTTTGATGAGATCCCACTTATCTACCTTATCTCTTATGGCACGGACACTTGGGCTTTTGATCAGGAATTGGTTGCCAGTTCCAGTTTCCATAATGGTGTCTCCTGCATTTTCTAAGGTTCTTATAGTTTGAAGTTTTACATTTAGGTCTTTGATCTATTTAGAATTGATTTTTGTGTATGGTGATAGATAGGTGTCTTGTTTTAATGTTCTACATGTGGTCAGCAAGTTTTTCCAGCATCATTTATTGAATAAGTTCTCCTCTTCCCAGTGGTTGTTAGTGAAGGCTTTGTTGAAGATGAGTTGTTTAAGGAATTGAGGTTTTGCTTCTGGAGTCTCTATCCTGTTCCACTGTCTATATGCCTGTTCTTGTACCAATACCAAGTTTTTAAAAATTATTTTGGCTTATAATAAAGGTTAAAGTCTGGAAGTATGATACTTCCCCCTTTGTTTCTTTTGCTGAGGATTGTTTTGGCTATTTATGATTCTTTATAATTCCATATGAATTTCTGTATTGCTTCCAGGTCTGAGAAGAATAATGGTGGTACCCCCAAAATCAAATTTTAACTTTTACCAGCACTGCCCCCAATCTCCATTTCTCCAACCATATCATCTCTGAGTAATCACCATCCTATTTTTGTATTTCAATGAAATTGACTTTTTTAGATCCCATGTGAGTGAGATCATGTGACGTTTGTCTTTCTCTTTCTGTCTTATTTTTCTTAACATCAGTGTCCTTCAGGTTCATCCATGTTGCCATAAATGGCAGCATTTTCTTCTTCTTATGACTGAAGAGTGTTCCATTGTGTGTGTATATAGCATATTTTCTATATTCACTCATCCATTGAAGGTTGAATAAATATAGGTTGATTTCATACCTTGGCTATTGTGAATGGTGCTGCAATAAACAAGGGAATGCACATATCTCTTTGACATACTGATTTTATTTTCTTTGGTTATATGCCTAGTTGTTGGATCACATAATTATATTTTTTGAGAAATCTCCATACTTTTTTTCATGATGGATGTACATATTTACATTCCCACCAATATTGTGCAATGGTTCCCTTTTCTTTGTATCTTCACTATCACTTATCTTTTGCCTTTTTGATAATAGTCATTCCAACAGTTGTGAGGTGATATCTGATTGTGGTTTTAATTTGCATTTCTCTGATGATTAGGGATATTGAGCCTTTTTTCATATACCTGTTGATCATTTTTATGTCTTCTTTTGAGGAACGTAAATTCAAATACTTTGCCTGTTTTTTAATCAGGTTGTTTATTTTCTTGCTATTGAGTTGTTTGAGTTTCTTAGATATTTTGGATATTTACTCCTCATCAGATGTATATTTTCCAATGATCTATTTTTTTGTTAGACTTTAAATCTATTTCTTAATAGCTTGCAAACACTATAAGATATAATTTTTTTTTAGTTTGTTAGCAATTATTGGCCCAATTGTTTTTTTTTAATTTGATTTTAAGGAATTTTTGGTACCATCATTCAAATGTCATAACAATTGGGCATGTAATCATTGTTATCCTTATTTTGCATTTGTAAAATCAGAGATTTAGGCGGGTTAATTAATCTGCACTAGGTCCCACAAAGCAAAGAATTTGATACATATCTTTCTAGTCCTAAAACTCATTCATTTATGTTATAGTATCATAGGACACACAAAGTCTGGTGATGAAAGGATTTTAGTATGATACGTGTAAGAAGGGAATAAAGTGAAAACATAATTAAAAAAACCATATTCGGGAAATATGAGAACAATTTCAGCAGGAGTTGAAAAAAAAGAATCTATAGAACAAAGAACAGTGATGAGTTGACAATTGCTCCAAGATCTTCTGCATGGCTGGCTGCTGAAATAGTGGCATTGCCTAGTGTGACAAAAACAAAAAACAAACAACAACAAAAAAACCAAAACACAAAACAGGCACAGAGTTCTGTCACTGCAAGATGATAAGCTGAATTGTCTTCTCCACATTTCATTTCTTTTAGTGACAGTACATACAGTTTGAAATGCCTTGTACAGAAAATGCTCACCAAGTTGGGTGGAGAGGCCAAGTTCACAGACAAGTAAATTTGAACAGATTTTCTGTACACAGATGGAACCCAATGACATGCCCAGTGTTTGGTGAATGGTAAGAAGAGAAGGGCACCTACTAATTTCCAGAGAAAACTCCATGGAAGCAGTTTAAGAAGGAAGAGGAAGATCAGGCTAGGTATAGAAGTTTTGACTATAACCCAATATTTAGATTCCTAGGAAACATTGCATCCCAAAACACTTACGAAAAATAATAGGGCATATAAGAAGATAGATTTGGGGCAGCTCATGTACAATTTTTATAGTTTCATAAAACTATGAAACTCTAGCATTTATAATCAATGGACTAACAAAAATCAACAATAATCCTAATAAAACTGCAAATATAGTTTTAAAATGTCTTAAGTTTCTTTCACATAAAAGGCTGCAAAAGTAAATTCAGGAAATTTGCACACACCCAAAAAAACAGGTGAAGGTAGTTTTATGAAAGGTTATCAACAAAGGGTTGAGATTGATGAGTTATGGAGATCAGAGGAGACAGCATACCTGTAAGGGAGACCTCTGCAACACTAGTTCAATGTCAAAGCATGCGGCCAGACTGAGTTAAAAGCCAGAGTATGTATGAGGTGTATGAACATCATGCACAATGCAATACCACTATATTACTTGAGAACTGGTTTCAACTATGTGAAAACCTCAAGGAACAAAATAGCAATATGCTAGGATAAAAAAAAAAAAACAACTGTATGAACCAATGCAAGTTCCATGTTATATTGACATTGTTGCCTTATTTACAAATCAAGTTTGAGATAATTTGCCCACTGAGCTTGAGTAAACTATTTAAAACTTCAACATCAGAGAAGTTCTACTTCCTATTCCAAATTAGTCTCCCCTCCCTGATACTCTTTTATTTCCTATATAATTTTTTCTTGGCATTTCACAGTTTTTTATATTTTTCTCAATCCATATTAAGACCCATGAGGACATAAACTTAATTTTGTTACCATTCTATCCACTTTTTCTAGCATAGTGCCTGGCATGTAATAGGTATTAATAAATATTTATGAATTGAATGAATACAAGCTGTTTATTGATTCAAAAATATTATAAGCAACTTATTGACCATTTATTGATTCAAATATAAATCCTTACTATGCACTAGTCCCTGTGTAGGCTGCCAAGTATACAACAGTGATCAAGTCACAAGTCCACTTTTTAAAAGAAGCTTATTAGATCGAGTGGAATAGACAGACCAGTAGAATATTTTAATACAGTGTGTGTGATAAGGTTTAAATAAGGTAGGCACAAGGCATTGAAATTATACAAGAAAGCACAGATCTGAATTTAGGGAAAAATTAGGCAGGTTAAGGATAATCTTCAAAAGTGGAGTTTAATCTAAAATCTGACAAATGATCAGGAGCAAAACAACAACAAAAAAATTAAACAAACAAGGAGGGTAAAACATTCTAGATAGTCAACAGTATGTGCCAAACCTGGAACTGAGTGAATACCCAAAACATTTGTTATAGCAGGTAGTTGGGATAAGGATCATGTATAAACTAACAAGATGCTAACTACTATTAAAGATAAATCACTTATTATATTCCATTGCTGCTGTTCCTGATGAGGCAGCATCTCATGTTATCATTTAGGGATTCAGCCTTCCTTTGTCTTATAGTTCATCATTTTCTGAGTCATTAAAGTCCCTCTTATTTAACTGGCAGATTAAAAAAGACACCATGGGAAAGATGCATCCATTTCATTACCATTCTGACTCAGAAGCAATACATATTCCTGCTCACATTCCACTGGTTAGAATTTTGTCATATGGACACTTCTAATGGCAAGGGATGCTGGGAAATGTATTTTAGCTATGTGAACAGTTGAAAAATAAGTGGGTCTTGACAAGCATATAAGTTCTCAGCTATACATCCGTAGAAGTAGAGGAATTAAAAATAAGGTTGGAAAGTCAAACCAGGACTAGTTTATGAAAGATATTTTCTTCCAAGTTTGAACTCTACCCTGCAGGGAAATAGAATGCTAGAGATAAATTTTGAGTCAAAAATGGTAATGTCATATTTGGGCTTTTAGGAGACAACTTTGTATGCACATGTTAAAAATTGATTGAGTGGAGACAAGCTTAGAGATGGGGACTAATTCAGACACTCTCTAGGCAGTGGGAGTGTGATTGATTTCAAAACTGATAAAGAGGTTATTATAAATAAGACTTTCCTAGGTGTATGGGGGACATTGGGAGGAGAAAGAAGAGTTACTAGTTTCTAGTATCTAACTTGAGACAACTGGATAAATAACAATGATGGTACTTTTTACAACAGGGAGTAAATAGAAGTAGATGGAGAGGTTGAGATATAGATAATGAATTCAGGAAGAATCAAACTTTTTGATGATTACAATACTTGGTATTACTCAATTTCTAATCCTTTTGTTGAGCTTAATAAAGAACTTAATTGATTCTTATTCACTATTAATCTAAATGAAGAAATTCATTATACCTGATTGATTATTTGTATAAAAAAGATAGTGGAGTAGAAAGAAAAAGAATTATATCGAGATTATCCAGAAATGATTTACTAAAGAGAAGTTAATACACATGATGCTGGAATATGGTTAAAACTCATCATTTCCATTTTGTAGTTTTGTCATATTCAATATTCTAATATGGTCCAGAAACTTAGAAATGAAGCTCACAAATGTCAGTTATATCTTTTTGGAGGATAGTTTGGGTTTTTTTCCTTACAATATTCATTTTTCATATTTATATGAAGTACTGGAGATACACAAACACACACACACAGGGAAAACTCTTTTTAATACTATTCCCACACATCTTTGAGAAAGCTGTTTCTTGATTTTGAGTTTAACTAATGATGCAAAAAGACCATTTTATTAACTATAATGATTAATCACAAATGAAAATATGGTTATTAAGGTTAGGTTTACCCAAAAGATGTCAATCTAAAGACTAAACAATTATCTGGTAAATGTATGTAGATAAATAACAAATTTTGATAATGTTTATCCCATGATTGATGGTACAGATACTAAAAATTATTACTAGAGAATTAATCCACTTTCTGCTTAACTTTGTGTATAGTACATTTAAGGAAGTACTCATGGGCTCATTAACAGAAGTAAGAGACAAAGAAATAATTAGAAATCTTGGTTAATGAACTCACTTGCCGAAGTGATACATGGACATCTGGTATATTTGACATGCGGCAAGTAGTTCCCAGGTCTTGTCTTGGTTTCCTTCAACTCAAAGAGCCTTTGTGAAATTAATGAGATAGTGTGTATTAAGCTCATTGAACCAAAATGGGAAAGGGATTATCTAGCTACAGGGAGATATGATAGAGGAGTCAAGCATGATGAATGAGAGTTTGCTGGAAGGATCCTGACTGGATTCATCTTGATACTTTATCAAACTTATTATTTTTATGGAGAAAAGAATATAGGAGAACCGGGTTGTTCCACACATCAGCAACTCATTTCCTCAAGGTTGTTTTTTTTTTTTGAGGCAAATTTCAAAATGATTTTTTTCTCTTTTTTTTTTTTCAGAGAACTGTGCCATTTTCGGTCCACATGGAGAGAGAGTTATTCAGTCACAGTACAGTTGCTGTTGTCTTGTGGCTCCTGTAGAAATGATAAAGTTGTAGCAATAAAGCTATATGTTTGTTTTGTTTGGTGATAATTGTGATTGAGTTTGTGCCACTCCACTCACACCCAATCCTACATCCTGTTTTTGTTAATAAGGTACTAAAGTTTCTTTCACTCTCCCCACCTCATATATCATATTAATATTTAAATATAGCTTCATTTGATGAAGGGTAATTTTTATATGACATTAAAAGAAGAACTGATCACATTATCATTTAGAAGGGCAGGCAACACACGTTTGTGCTTTACAGACAAAAAGTAGTATAACTGTTTTGCTCTGCTATATTTTAAGCACATGGAAAAAAATCTCAAATTGCAGAATAACTCAGAGGAAAGGGGAAGGGCAGCAGAAGAATTTATGGCCATTTCAAATGGGTTTACATTTGACTGTGATCCTCAGGAGATTTGTATCAGGAACTTAAACTGGGCAAGCTCTACAGAAGTCAAACATTCAGTAATGGGAACATGTTTTACGGTAACTTTTTGAGCTCTCGTGAGCTACACTCATTGGTATAAGTACATTGCAGAAATGAATCAGAATACACTGAAACTACTGCTGTCTCCTTCTGCATGTATTTCATCTTAAACAAATATGTATTAATTACTCATTATGTGTAGAAGGTTGTATAGACTGAGGAGATATATTTTTTTCTCATCCTCACATGACTTATATTCCAGTTGATGGGACAGATTATTGAAATAACATTACTGGTTAAGTCAAAATACTAATTACTATGTTCTAAAGACCAGTTAAGTGTCAATAAATGACAAATAACGATCTCATTTTATTCTGTGAGAAATAATGGTTTCTTGAAGCACTGTATTGAGAAGGATCATGAAAGTAAAGTTGAGATCAGTGAAGAAATGCCTTGACTAGTTTTTGATATCTGTCTATGGTAAGGGGAAGCTAGGTGGAAGCTTACCTATGTTATAATATTTTAGAATTTTGGGAACTTATCATTTTTTTATTTTATTAGTTCAATAAATATTGAGTACTAAACTTTGTAGTATATACTTGTGGGCAAAATTTATACCATTATTGCCATCATAGATTTGTCATCTTTTGGATTCGTTTGTAAAATGTTGACTTGAATTTGAATTTTGATAAATGGTTTTCTTGAATCCAATTTAACACTTTTCAACATGCACACAGAGAGGAAGACAAATACCAGAAAGTCAACTGCAGTATATATGTAGGTGTGTATATTTTGAGGTGTTTCTGAGGTAGTTGATAAAGGAAATGACTTGACTATAGGTAAAAAGGCAGAGAAATGTGAATAATGTTCAGAGACTAATGAATTGAAGCAGATAATCTACCTAAAGATATGTTTGGGACATTAGTTACATTCTTGACATTAGATGTCCTTGAATTCTAGACGGGCTGGACTTTATGAGCTATATTAAGATTTACCATAGTGAAATACTGTTTTTGCTATGGATGTTTTTATACCTATTATAATTTGAGTATTATTTTGATTAGAACAGAAATTTTGAAATATTTCTTGAAACTCTGGGATTGTGTTCAGAAAAATTCCTAATATTCATTTGGAATATTATGGTTCCTGACTGCAGGTGTCAACTAGACCCACTAATATAAAATGTTTTCATTTATCAAAATAGCTTTATTTATTTTCAATAACTCCACAATAACTTGTAACTTGCATTATTTGAAGTTATAATGTCAATAGCTGCTGCTTTCAATTAATGTACATTAGTGCCTCTTATTAAAATTTCATTTTAAAAGTATTTGTTTTGTTGCCAAAAATACCTGAAAATAACTTGAATTAAACATAATTCTACATGGAGTTGCCAGTCTTTTCTCTGCTACATTTATCTATTTGCTATTCCTCTACCATTTATTCAACACATGTTATTTGAAAAGTTACTGACTGTTTATTTACTTCTTGCCTCTCAGTTCCTTGCTCACTCTTACTTGCTCTCCTTTGTATTCCAGCAGGCTAAAAGCCTGCAAACTACTTTTCTAGACTCCGTTGTCAGTTGGCTTCTAGTTCTATTCTGTCAGCAGGGATCCCTAGCAGGAGTCTGGAAGAAAAAAGGGAGGAAAACCCTGCCTCTATTCAGTCTGACTTCAGGAAATGTTTTCCACAGTGGCGGCAACAGGAGAGGCAAGTTTCTGTTCAGGCATTGCTGTTCTAACAGCAGAAACAGCAGCATCTCCTGTGGGATTAACCCAATTTTATATTCCTGGGTCTCTCCTGCTCAGCTGAAGTGCAATTCCAACAGTGTCAACCTCAGCAGCACTGTCTCCACCAGCCCAACAGTCAGTGTAAGATTTTGGCTTCAACCTAGGAGCAGAAGTAGCTTTCTGAGATCTGTATCATTTCATAGGCCAGCTCCAGCATTTAAAAAAATGTCTTCCTTCTCTTCCTTCTCCTCCTCCTCCTCTTCCTCCTCCTTCTTCTCTACAGTTCTTCTAATCCCTTTGTAATAAGTTCTTGACACTTAATTCCCCTGTCCTAGAAATACCTTGAATGGTCTTTCTTTCTTATTTCTTTTGTTTTCTTTCTTTCTTTTTTTCTTTTTTCTTTTATTTATTTATTTATTTTTAACTGAGCATTGATTGACTAACCATATGTCAGTTATTAGGACTATCACGATGAGTCAAGTAGACTGAAAATCAGACTTCATGGTTCTAGAGGATACATTAAACCTACTATGTAATTCTTTATTATTTGCAGATCATTCTCTTCTATTGAACTATAAACTCTATGTGAGTACTGAAACTTACTTACTAGCTTCTTATTTGTGGAGCCTGTCATACTAGCTGAAACTTAAAGAGGTTCAAAAAGCTTTCTAGTTGAATCCATGGAAATGTAAAAGAAGGTGATGGACTTGATGTCATTAAGGAGTCTTATAATTTCATAGGTGGAGGCAACCCATTTTCCTTATATTTCTCTTTCTTTTACACATTTCTGCTTGTATTTGTGATCTTTTTAGTGAAGTACTGTGTTTGTATAGATATATGTGTGTCAAGGTAAAGGATAAAGAAATGATCAAAAAGAAGGGAAAACAATTCAGATGGAAATAAGTAGCAATTAATTTTAAATTTCAATGTAGGAAATTACTGTCTCATTGGAAGAGTACAGAACTTGTAGAACGAAGTCTTATTCTTCTAGATTTACACAAAAAGTCCAGATATAAACCTGCCCTTTTTTGGTGTGAGCTCAGACTCTCTTTCTATATAATGACTTGATCCTATGTTTTGAATGATCTCCAATCCTGGATATGAGGAGAAATGGTTGAATCCATGTTACTCTTATTTGACTGAGAGGTGGAATTTATAGCAACAATATTGACTGTAAAATAAAGATTTGATTATTTTTGACTGCCATGTTGGAGAATTATCAACAAATGAAATGTTCTAAGTTTTCTAGCAAGATGGATATATTCATGAGAAATTTCAATAGTCATTTCTTATTGTGTTCTAACTATTATAGAAGTAATTGATATTTAGTGAAAATAAGGATGTTATACATCATAATTCTTCAGCCATTTCCTGACAGATTTAATTGTAGTTACTCTGTCAAAAAAATAAATACCAAAAAAGACTATAAGAATTCATCAACAAGGAATTTTTTTCCAACCCTGAGGAAAATATTATCTCTTTTTTCTTCTTGTCATAAACATCTTATGCCTACATTCATTTTTACCAGACACTATGTTATTGCTGTTTTTGTTTATTTTATTATGTTTTGCTTGGCTTAACCTTAGACACTAAAATTTCTATAAGAAGTCACCTTTGAAAATTATTTTTACCTTGTTTTGCCTTTAGTAAAATTTCTTAAGAAAAGTTACTGTTATTCAGCCAATATAGACTGATATAGTTTAACATTACTATATGTGTGAGGTTTTTTTTTCTCCTTCCTTTTGAATTTTTACATTTATTAAAAATACTCATTTATAAAATTTCATTATAATTCCTCTTACTATTGCTGAAGCTTACAGCCACGGCTTCACAACATCACACCTTCCTGGGATGTGCAACAAACACAGATGGTTTTAACAACTCTCTAATTGAAGGGTTGAAGGAGGAAGGAATTTACAGGGGTGGGACTTCCCGACAGATTAGACTGCTGGGGATTTTTCATGTGAGATCATGACTGTTTATATTATATACCCAGCTGAAAATTGAGCTTGCTTTCTCCATACTGGATGTTAAGAAAAAAAGACTAATTAATGGCTAAACACTTTATAAACATTTAATTTATGAGTTTTGGTTGAATAAAGTTGATGCATGTAATTCTATATCTTCAACAAAGGAGTTAAATAGAAGTTTGTTTCCTATATTTTCTTTCTTTTTGAGTTGGAGTCTCACTCTGTCGCCCAGACTGGAGTGCAGTGGCCGCTCCCGGCCACCGCAGCCTCGACCTGCTGGACTCCGGTGATCCTTCCGCCTCAGCCTTCCAAGTAGCTGGAATTACAGGCATGCGCTACCATGCCTGGTTGATTTTTTGATTTATTGTAGAGATGAGGTCTCGCTGCCCCGGCGGGTCTCGAACCCGCGGGCTCAGGCAATCCACTCACCTCAGCCTCCCAAAGGCACGGGATTACAGGCTGAGCCACCGAGCTCGGCCTGTTTCCTATATTTTAAGCTTTGTCTTTTCTTCTAATAATTTTGAAGTGTAATTACAGATTATGTAGAAATATATCTGTGAGTTAGCATCTCTAAAACAGAACAAGTGTGAAAGAGAAACTACCTCAAAGGGGAATTTTCTTATATTTTCCAGGAAACTTGTGGTAAGGAGTAATGTTCATAGCTTAGTAAATTCAATTCCATAATTTTTAAAAAATTGGTAACTAAGCAGAAAAGGGAGTATTCTTAGCAAGAATATATAATTTTTTCTCACCAATTTTGTCAGTATTACTATAAATAAAGACAAAGTTGATTGAGATATTACTTGAGGACAGCTTCTTAATGACCTGAGGGTTTTCAGGCTTATGCTTTTCGATGCTTTCTTTTTGATGTTTCCAGCTTAGACCCCACATCATGAATTGTATGCTATGACCTCACGCACAATCCAGAGAAGGTCCAACAAGCAGTTAGGGAGTTTTAGAGGGTTGTCAGATGGATTGGGCTGTGCTAAGTGAAGTGTGCAAGAAAGGAAGAAAAGTAGAAAAACAAAAAACTATTATATGCCAGTTCCTCAACCTTTGGTAGGGTGACAACCTCACAAGACAACATGATCTCTTCATGCCACTCCATGCAGAGATTTGAATCCAGTCACATGAAGCGCCAGATGTATGTATGTGTGGGTTACAGGCTAACTCCCTCTTCCCCAGTCATACAATAAAGATAGTACTTCTACCAGTAACAAAGTACTTTTGCCAATTGTTTTTTGGTGCTATATCTCTGAACATCAGTCTGGAACTACTTTCTCTGAGCACTAATCTGAAAACAAAGAGGAAAACAACAAGAATTGAGGCTGGTGCTATTCTCCCTGTACACAGCTCAGATTCACTGTACTCTAGCTAGAGGGCTACTGAAGAAGGGAAGTTAGTCATCAATGAGGGCGGGTAACATGAAACTTTAATGGACCACTTTCTTGCCCACTTTTACCTCCAAATAGCCCAAATAGCTATACAAATATAAGTATTAACAATGATATGGCACAATTGCTTGATGGTGATAAAATTAATTTGTGTAGTAATCCAAAAAAAAAAAAAAATCCCCCATGCAATTATTTTAGTATGAATAAATTATATGAAAAAGAACCATACGCCAATGAGTTTTCATCTAATACGGGAAAAATGACTTTGCTATTCATACATTATGACTCTTTTAAGGTGATTAAACATAATAAGCACTGTTTGGTTGTAGGACTTTCAGATTTTTAAATTTTATTTCTAATCTGATACTCCTTTCCAAATATCACATCATTAGCCTTAAAATGTAAAATCTTTCTCCAAACTCCAAGAAGTTAAAAATAACATTTCACTCCCAAGAACTTTAAATCCCACCTTGTTTCTAATCAGCCTTCCAGACTGACTATACAAGGTTACACAGTCCTGACTGATTTATGAATATAATTTTTGTTTTAATTGAAACAGCAACATTTAGGTTCCACCTTAACAGTGCACCTTAAAAGATTATCTCGGTTATTTCACAGGCACCAAGCCGGCACTAATAGTCCAAGGCAGATATTGAAAAGCAGCACAGGGCCAGGCAGATCTATTAGAAATTCCCATCCACGCGCCTCATACATATTGATTTCTGACACCAAGCAGCAGTGAAAGCCCCCGTGGGAATAATATATTTAGCAGGGTTCGCTGCGAGGAGGTCACAGAGTGCATACAGATTAGCTCCAGAGGACCAAGGCGCTAGTGTTGGAGCCAAATGCTAGATTTTATATCATTTTAATCTGAACTTTTATAATCCTTTTAGTTCTTCTTTCTCTGGATGGCAGAGAAGCCTCCTTCACATGTATCATGCATCTTTTTCTTTATTCTTCCTATAAATGTGCAAATGCCATTGTAATAAGGAGGAACGTTCCTTTAGCATAAGCAGCAGAGCCCCAACCAGATTTGCTTTCATAAATGCTGGTCAGTTCAGATGAAGACATCTTTATTTAAAGATTTATTTCCATGGGGGGAGGGAAAATCACAAACCTGTATCTCCAGTTTTAAGATAGAAGCACAACACTCACTCTTATTAAAAGAACCAAACCTCCCCTCCCCCCTCACTGACACTGGCGCTTAATTGAGCAGAAGTTGCATTTATACTGTTATGTCTATGAAAACAAAAATCTAAACATTTTTTTAATTACCTTTCTGATGGATAGGGAATGCCTGCTCATTATGCAAAGAAGTGTTGTGACTGTATCAGATAAAGGTGTCAGATGAGAGTCAAACATGTATTTTGGAGACTGGAGAGATGCCAGCAGAGCGAAAGGAAAGGTTAGAGTGGACACACTTTGACAGAAGGGTGAAATACATTCAGACAACATTGGGAAATAGGAGGTTTCACTCAACAGACACAAAGACATAT
>NW_007225689.1:0-4773 GCF_000164805.1 Carlito syrichta
TTTTATCAGTCTTAAGCAGGCCCTCAATATTGCTTAACAGTCCTACTACTTTTCTATGTTTAATTTGTTCTATTACTTTCTACTACAGTATTACGAATCTCAACTTTCCTTAATACTCCCATTACCACCTCCTTTCCTATCAGAAGATGACCTCATCTCCTACTTCACAGAGAAAACAGGTCTCCAAATGCTAACTTTTTTTTTTTTTTTTTTGAGTTGGAATCTCACTCCATTGCCCAGGTTGGAGTGCAGTGGCATGCTCATGGCCACTCCAGCGTCAACCTGCTGGGCTCAGGCAATCCTTCCGCCTCAACCTTCCAAGTAACTAGAACTACAGCACGTGCCACCACACCAAGCTAATTTTCGATTTATTGTCATGATGAGGTCTCACCAAGTTGCCCAGGTTATTCTCGAACCCATTGGTTCAGGCAATCCTCAGCCTCCCAAATTGCTGGGATTACAGGCTTGAGCCACCATGCTCAGCCCAAATACTAACTTCTTTAACATCCTGTTACTAAAAACTAAACATACAGACACATACGCATTCTCTTTATAACTGAGGACGTATCTCCTCTCTTTCCATCTCCTCTTTCCTCTTCTCTCCCAAGACCATTCCTCCCACTAGTACTTTGGATTGCCTCTACTTTTTTTTTTTTTGAGTAGGAGCCTCATTCTGTCTCCCAGGCTGTAGTGCAGAGACAAGCTCAAGGCCACCATAGCCGCTACCTGAAGGGGATCCTTCCACCTCAGCCCTCCAAGTAGCTGGAGCCACAGGCATGTGCCACCACTCCCAGCTAATATTTTGGTTTATTGTAGAGATGGTCTCGAACCCCTAGGCTCAGGCAGTCCTCTAGCCTTGGCCTCCCAAAGTGCTGGAATTATAGGCATGAGCCACCACACCTAGCCTGCTATGTTTTGTTTGTTTGTTTGTTTTATTTTGGTTTTGAGTTGGAGTCTCACTCTGTCACCCAGGCTGGAGTGCAGTGGCATGCTCAAGGCTACCACAAGCCTCAACCTGCTAGGCTCAGGAGATCCTTCTGCCTCAGCCTTCCAAGGATCTGAACAACAGGCATGTGCCATCATGCCTGACTAATTTTTCTTGATTTATTATAGAGACAAGGTCTCTCCATGTTGCCCAGGTTGGCCTCGAACCCCAGGGCTCAGGCAATCCTCTTGCCTCCACCTCCCAAAGTGCTGGGATTACAGGCATGAGCCACCGCTCCCGACCTGCTATGCTGTTCTTTATATAAGCTGTTCCCACAGCCTGGAACACTCCATCTCTCTCCCTCCCAGACTTCTGGGGTAACTCCTACTTATTCTTCATGACCCAAAAGTCATTTCCTGTGGGAACCCTTCCAGACACCCCTCAGAATAAAATCCTCTGTTTATTGTGAGCCAGAGGCACCTGGGATTTTCTATGTGCCATGCACTGTATTCTATCTACTATAAATTGTTTGCATATCTCTCAACCTAGACAGATTAAAAGACCCTATATGTCAGGGAAGCCAATCTATTTGTTTTCTCTTCCTCAGTGTTCATCCTGTACACTTGGTTTGACCTCGGTAAGTGTTTTCTGCAGGAACACCTCCCACCTTTGGGCGGGACTGGAATCTACCCAAAAGAAACACATTTTATTTTATTTTATTTATTTTTTTCTCTTTTAATTTTTATTTTAAAATAGTCGGCTACAATTCAGGGTGAGGTATACAAATACTCACTGTGCAGATACCCTAGTTGGTGAGACGTGCCCCCCCACTACCCCAAGCAAATATCGACTACTGTCAATCCCACCTCCTCTCCACCCCACCTGCAGTTTTACACTACTGTCAGTCCTTTTCTTATAGTATTATGGTAGTTGTTCAAGGTCCACTTATGAGTGAGAACATATGATACTCAGCTCTTTGTTTCTGTGAGAGATCATCAGTATTATAAACTCTAATTCCATCCAGGTTGCTGCGAAGTTCACGATTTTGGTCTTCTTTATGGCTGCATAATATTCCATTGTGTATAGGTACACTGAGATGCCACCTAACTCCAGTCAGAATGATCATCATCAATAACTCAAAAAATAATAGATGTTGGAGAGAATGTGGCAAAAAGGGAACACTTCTACATTGTTGGTGGGAGTGTAAACTAGCACAGCCTCTGTGGAAATCAGTGTGGCAATTCCTAAAAGTTCTAAAAATCGACCTTCCATATGACCCTGCAATCCCCCTACTGGGAATATACCCAGAACTCAAATCACTCTATTTTAAAAAATCACTCTATTACAGGCTGTGGCTCGGTGGCTCAGCCTGTAATCCCACGCCTTTGGGAGGCTGAGGTGAGTGGATTGCCTGAGCCCGCGAGTTCGAGACCCACCTGGGCAGCGAGACCTCATCTCTACAATAAATCAAAAAATCAGCTGGGTGTGGTAGCACATGCCTGTAATTCCTGCTACTTGGAAGGCTGAGGCGGAAGGATCCCGGAGCCCAGCAGGTCGAGGCTGCGGTGGCCGGGAGTGGCCACTGCACTCCAGTCTGGGTGACAGAGTGAGACTCCAACTCAAAAAAAAAAGATATCTGCACATGTATGTTTATATCAGCATTGTTCACAGTAGCAGGAGCATGGAACCAACCATGCTTCCCATCAAAAAAGGACTGGTTAAAAAAAAAAGGAAGACATTTTAATGACATTCAGGACATCAAGGCATGACAGCTCTGCTGGCCATTCCAGAACTGCTTTGACGGGTGGACTAGACATGGGCATCGGTGCATAACTTCCCAAGGGGAGTACTTTGAAGGTGACCATAGAGATATTCAGCAATGAGGTAGAACTTTTTCTAGGAGGAGTTTGTGAACTTAATTGTCAGACTCAGAGTTCTAGAATACATTCTGATGACACAGAAAGTTGCCAGTTTTGTGAAGCTTTCAGAAAAAGAGGAGGCATTTTAGCAGTTCCTAACCCCAATGGAAGCAGCTCTGACACATGGGTCATAGGACACAGCAGATTCAATGACTTTAAAGATATCTGTGATGTGTTCTGAAGCTAAACGGTGTGTCTGACAAGTTTCAATAAGAGAATCATGATTCAGATAACAAATCTCACTTTGAAAACCAATTTCTGTCTTGGCACTAATCCTTAGTGAGGAATAACACCTTAACTCTGAGCATAAAAGAATATGCCACCAGAGTCCCTATTCTAAGCTGAATATTAACTCAACTACTAAGTCATAAGTTTGGTTGAATAAGGTAGGGATCCATGTATGATGGATTGTGTACAAAAGAAGTCTATGGACTTGTGACCCAGAGTCTCTTTTCTCCCACAACTTTTGCGCCCGTACCTTTTCTCAGCTAATACCTAAGTGTTCACATGGTGTTGCCCAGCCCAAGTGACAGAAAGTTAAAAATTAAAAAGTGACCTTGATTCATCAATGGAATGTCTTAATATGTCGATACTAGTCAAATATGGACCCCTGAGACAGCAGTAAAGGGAAAGTCTCCAACATTTTTTTCTTCTCTGATGTTGTATGGTTCTATGGCAGAACAGGTATACAGGAGCACAATAAAACAAGCTGAAGGGCTATATTTACAAATCTCTAGCAAGGGAGATGTATTGGACTTTTGGCCCCCTCCCTTGGCCCAACTTTTTCTCTAGTGTTTGCTGAAGTAAGAGCAACACAACACAGATAGCACCTTGTCTCAGCAACTTTAAATATTATTTGCCTTTTTGCTCTGGGGCTTTTCAGTTCCACAGCATGGGATGCTTTTGGAAACCATCAGGCACTCACACAGGAGCAGACCTAGAGGTAAAAGAGAGAAAATGTCCCATTAGTAATCCTTTTGTTAACTTTTTAAGAACTTGAAATAAAGAAAAGACAACCTTATATTATCCAATTATCAACTTAAGTCATGCTGTGCAGGTCAGAAGGCCTCCAGTGCTGTGTTTAAAGAGACCCACTAGGTATTAATGCAAGCACAGCTTGGAAATGAAAGAAAGTTAATGCCCTCCCCCCCATGAAATCACTTCCCAAAACAAACTACATGTATGTAATCCCTTGTTCCTGTTGGGAAATGATAGGCCAGAGAGGTAAGAATAGGAAGCACAGTTCCTTAACTGAAAACCTGGCTCTGTTATTTAGTAATTCATAGTGATATACAGATTCAAAATAAGAAATAGCCTTCAACTCAAATGAGCATCCCCTTTTGTCAGTCTCTTGCACTTTACCCAAGCGATTTGCATAGGAGAAGAAATGTGCCCACAGATTTGAAGGACAGACTGTGCTTAGAAATGAAGTTCAGATGTAAGGCTCCACTTCACTGTTTTTTCCACTGTGATTCAGTCATTAGTAATGTCATTTAACAAAATAAAATTATTGACAATAAGTACTATTTATAGAGTGCTCTTTCTGTGCCAGGAACAATGCCATGCAGAGTGTGTGTGTGTGTGTGTGTGTGTGTGCATTTAATCACTCCTAAATGTCGTGACCACCTTCTGAGGCAAGTGTCATTACCCCTCTTTTACAGATGGGAAAAGTGCTCATCAGAATATTCTATTTGACAAAGCACACATAGTAAGTGACAGAGTCAGAATATGAAACTAAATAAATCACTATACTATATCGCTGCTGTGTGAGATGTTTCTGTGCAATTAGACCTTGAACCACAGCACAGGAAGCATAGAGAAAGGGAAAAAAGTTTACTAACCTGCTTGGGCTTTTACTAAAGGATCTAACTCAATTGAAGCTACTAAAAATTACCTTTAAGCAGGAGGCTAGGGTGTCATTATTCATTT
>NW_007225690.1:0-742 GCF_000164805.1 Carlito syrichta
GTCTGTGAATGTCCTTTCTGGCAAGATGAGTCTCTTGAAGACAATATATTGTTGCCTCATGATATTTTATCCATTTGGCCATTCTATGTCTTTTCAGTGGTGCATTCAGTCCATTCACATTCAGGCTAATTATTGAAATGTGAGAGGTTATCCCTGTCATGAGGTTCTTATAGAGTTTGTTGTTGTTTCCTCTCTTCTGATTTTTGGGTTGATTCATGTGTGTTTTCAATCTTTTTTCCTGCATTCTTGCGAAGGGCACTGTCATTCTTTCTTTTCTTCTGTGTTTAATACTTTTTTAAGTGTTTCTTGTAATGCAGCCTGGAGGCAGCATAAGTTCTTAGGGATTGAATGTCTGGGATAGAATTTGATTCTCCTTCACTGATGAAGCTTAGCTTAGTTGGGTAGGTAATTCTTGGTTGAAATTGTTTATCTTTGAGAACTTTTAGGACTGGGCTCCAAGCTCTCCTCGCCTGAAGTGTTTGTGTGGATAAGTCTGTTTCTATTCTAATTGGTCTTCCCCTGTAGGTAGTCTGAATTTTTTTCTCTTGCTGCCTTTAGGATTTTTTTCTTTTAGACCTACTTTGTGTAGGGAATTTACTATGTGTCTATGAGTTGGTCTACTCATTTGTCATCTTGCAGGGGTTCTCTGAATCTCTGGTGTTTGAATGGTCGTGTCACTGATGAGAGAAGCAAGTTTTCTTGGATAATTTCATGGAATGTTTGTTCCAGGGTGGTCTCTGTG
>NW_007225691.1:0-796 GCF_000164805.1 Carlito syrichta
CTACTATCATTATTATTATCATTTTTGAATATATATGCATTATTTCTATAAAAAAGTAAATCTTAAAATAATTGTCGAATAATAGGTTTTGCTCCTTTAATAGGCTTTTTTTCCTGAAATGCAAGGCTGCGAAAGACATGATTAATAAATTTAATTTGAACAGATATTACTGTCTGCAATATAAGACAAATAAGTACCTACGGCTTGTGCCTGAATTCTTGGGACAAAAGAACAAAATACTTTGTTACTACCTCAAGATCTCATAATTTGTTTTAAAAAAGTATGAAGGAAAGTATGCATAGTATAAATATAAAAACACATATATCATGAGTGTACAACTTGCTGAATTTTCCACACTACTGATGTATACAGCATACCAATTGGAAACAGTATCAGTGTTCCACGCTACTGATGTATACAGCATACCAATTAGAAACAATATCAGTGATCAAGAAGTTCTTTGATCTCATTCTAGTCTCCATATCACACAAGGGTAACCACTATAAAAAATTTTAAACCATAGAATTGTTCTGCCTACTCTGTATACATTGTATACATTTTATATTCTTTGATATTTGAGTTAGTCTACTCTTCTGTATTTATGAGATTCATCCATATTGCTATGTACATTTTAGACTATATATGTATGCTACATATATTTCAATATTTGGTTATGCAATATTTATCTAATCTATTGTTGACTAGCCCTGCTTTCAGTTCTTTGCTATTACATAATGTTGTAATAAACATACTTTTGCACACATTTTGGCAAACACAGTTTCACTTACTTTTGGGG
>NW_007225692.1:0-1131 GCF_000164805.1 Carlito syrichta
CTATGTGATAGTCTCTGCTTTAGCCACAGGGCATTCAGGGGTGCTAAGTTATGGTCCCTGCCCTCTGTCTGGAGAGGTTGGCAGTTGAGTGAGCAGATACATTATAAAGAAGAGGTTCTCAAAGTGGGGTCACTGGACCAGCAGCAGCAGAATCACCTGGGAACATATTAGAGATGCAGAATCCTGGGACTCCACCCCAGACCTTCTGAGTGAGATGCTAGAGGTGGGCTCAGCAATCTGTGTTTTAACAAATTCACCAGGTGATTCTGATGCATGCTTGAGTTTGAGAACCATCGACTGACAATGTAATAGCAGCCATTTGAACTTGTGTTTCAAAATATATTTAATGACATTGGAAAATGATCTTGATATCAGGATAAACTTGGGGGAAATCAGCTTACAAAATTATACATAAAATAATGTCAGTTTGGGGGAACAGAAACTATAGAGCGAAAACCACTGGAAATAAATGCTATAAAATATTAATAGTGGCTCTCTCTGGAATTAAGGCGGTTTTTATTTTATTTTCTATGTTGCTCCATATTATCTATATTTTCTACCTTTATAAACAAAGCATTACTTTTACAATACTTGAGTATAATTCACCAAGACCCTGCCTTCTTTGTCAAAGCTACTAAATCCCATTCATACCCAGGCCTGGGTAGTTGGCAAGACTTACATTCCCCTTTTCCTCCCTATGATAAGATTTGGCCCCTATGACCAGATTGTGTAGCTAGTTCATCCCAGATCTGGATTCTCTCTTCCAGAGTGATAAAAATCTACGCTTTTAGTCTAGAAGGGGAAAAACAACAATTACCGAGTGCCTGCCATGTGCTAATTAATTACAGGCTAAAAGCTTTGCCATGTTATGACATTTAATCTCCCTAAGGATTCTAGCAAGTTGGTTAAATTATCCCTATTTACAAATGAGAAAACTGAAATTTAAGGAATTAAATAATTTGTTAAAGATTACACCACTTTTTATTCTGGGTCATTTTAACTAGCAGGAGTTTTCAAATCTGACTTCAGTTTAAAGTCTTCTGGAAAACTTAAACAGAAAAAGAAAGAAAGAAAAAAAAAAAAAACACGCCTGAGCCCCACTACAAATCAATTAAATCAACATATCTGGGG
>NW_007225693.1:0-718 GCF_000164805.1 Carlito syrichta
CCCATACTTTTAAGTGTTTAAAATATGTATGAAGTTATTTTTTAAAAGACCAAAAGCTAATTAACATACTGCTTGCAAAATAATTGTATGTAGTATTTCAATGTCTCAATTGTCCTGACCCTCAAAAAAAGACATTTTGTGAACTAATCCTTCCAATCTTTTCCTTTTGTCAGTATATTTTTGTTTTGGGGCATGAAGAGGAGACTAGTGGAGTGAATTAGAGGGTACAACTGTTGCTGCCCGTAAGGCAGTAAAATTCATTGGGTGGAAAAGAGAGAATGTGAGTAGAAAATCGATTGCTACTGATGCTGCCAGAAACATCCCTTGCTCATAAGGAAGTCCGCTAAATTCTAGAGGGTAGCATAGTGGCAGTGATATCTCGAAAATAATTCAGAGTGTCTTTAGGTTTTAATGTACTTTAAAAAAATTTTCACATATAAACAATTTCAAGATATTCTTGTTCACTTTTTATCATGAGATATGGCAAATTCTACAAGGAAATTTCAGTGAATGTCCTGAGCTTCTCAATTATCTTAGCATAACTATTTCAGTCCATATTTAACTCAAATTATCAAATAAGACTTCTAAACTCAAAAAGGTTAGGAACATAACCAAAACAGCCTCTTAATTTTATAATTGGGAAAACTGATGCACAAAAATATCAAGGCCATAACTAAATTGTTAGATATGGTGCGAAATATGGAATCAATTTTATCCA
>NW_007225694.1:0-2051 GCF_000164805.1 Carlito syrichta
CTGCCAGAAACATCCCTTGCTCATAAGGAAGTCCGCTAAATTCTAGAGGGTAGCATAGTGGCAGTGATATCTCGAAAATAATTCAGAGTGTCTTTAGGTTTTAATGTACTTTAAAAAAATTTTCACATATAAACAATTTCAAGATATTCTTGTTCACTTTTTATCATGAGATATGGCAAATTCTACAAGGAAATTTCAGTGAATGTCCTGAGCTTCTCAATTATCTTAGCATAACTATTTCAGTCCATATTTAACTCAAATTATCAAATAAGACTTCTAAACTCAAAAAGGTTAGGAACATAACCAAAACAGCCTCTTAATTTTATAATTGGGAAAACTGATGCACAAAAAATATCAAGGCCATAACTAAATTGTTAGAATATGGTGCGAAAATATGGAATCAATTTTATCCAATACTGCTTCTCAGAGTTTTGAAGCTGTAAAATATTTCTGTATTAATTATTTAAGAACTCTGTCCTTTCATGAGGTGTGAGAGCAGGGCTTAAGGTGAGAAATTTGACACAGAATTAAAGGAATGCACCAGGCTATCTTTATATCAATAAATATTATAACACTAACATTTAGTATTATAGCACGTTACTTTTCCCATAATATTAACTAATTTAATTCTTGTAACAATCATGTGAAGAAATAAACCATTATTATCCCTGCTTTTCAAATGAGGTGAAAAATGAGAGGGGTTAGGTAACCTGCTGAGGACTACATAGCTTGTAAGAAGCAGCTGTGGGAAGGATTTGAACCTAGTCTACAAAGCCACCAAAGGCAATATATTTCAATATATCATAAACATTAGTTTTATGAAATTATAAAATAACACTAAGAACACAGTCACTGCCACCAAAACACTTATCATCTCCTTGGAACAAGAAGACGTATAGCTGAGTGCAGTAGCTCATGCCTATAATTCCAGCATTCTGGGAGGCTGAGGTGGGAGGATTGCTTGAGCCCAGGAGTTAAAGACCAGCCCGGGCAATATTGCAAGACTTTATCTCTACAAAAATATTTTAAAAATTAACTGGCATGGTGGTATGCACCTGTAGTCCCAGCTACTCAAGAGGCTGAGGTGGAAGTATTGCCTAAGCCCAAGAGTTTGAGGCTGCAGCGAGCCACGATCATGCCACTGCACTCCAGACTGGGTGACAGAATGAGACTCCAACTCAAAACAAATAAATAAAGAAGATATACACACATGAACCAAGAAGATGATTAATGCAAAGCAAATGCCAAAATGTGTGGTATGGAAAAGTAATAGTAATATAAATTAAGCAGGAATTCCAACTGCTGCTTACATTGGTGTGACAAGACTGTTATACAGGTAGCATCCAATGAACTACACCTTCTAGTATTTATGTCATTGTATGGTCTCCTCATACCCTCACTGTGGGACTCATCTTTTGACTTGCTTTGGCTAATAGAATATTAACAAACATGATGTAAGCTGAGGCTTGAATTTTTCTTTGAACATGCTTTCTTGAATTCCTGAACCACCATGTCAAAATATCTGGCTACATTTCCAGAAAAAATAAGTGGTAATAGAGATGCCCAGTTAGATCCCAGCTACTCCAGCAATGTTGCTAAGGTACCAGACAAGTGAGAGAAGAAGCCATTAGACACCTTAGACACCATTTTGAGCAGAACTGCCACCCACATGATCCCAGCCCAGACTTTATAGAGTTGTGAAAAATAATAATTCATTGTTGATCTAGCTCACTACCTTTTTGTGATTTATTGCACAGCCTTATAAAAATGAAACATTTGGTAAAGTATTTTAATGTCTGTAGCATATTTTGTTTGTTGAATCTTCACTACAATCCCAGAACCATTTTAATAAGAAGGAAATTGAAGCTCAGAAACTTGAATTGACTTGCCCAAGGTCACTTAGTGAATGAAGAGAAAAATTAATATTTAGCACAGAATTTCTGGTTTATAAGCAATTTTCACTACAGGAAGGATAAATGATACTGGAAGAGATCAGTGTGAGATGGGAATTTGATTTGAGCTTTGGTGGAAAGGTAGGCATTAAATAGGGA
>NW_007225695.1:0-2047 GCF_000164805.1 Carlito syrichta
CCCTATAATCCATCCAAGGGGCACAAGGTGGATCTTGGTACTTATGAAAATTTTTTTTTTAATTGTTAAAAAAAAGAAAAGAAAAGTTGAAGTCTTGGAATAAGGGCTGTTCTCACAGTTCTTACAGGGGTGATTTAACGCTTACCTGAACCTGACTTTGGGGGATCCTGAGACCTTGGCAGTGAACTGTTTTAACAATAAGTTAGGATCCACTGTGGTTGTTGGCTTTCTGGGGTTGGAACCTGCAGGCATGTGAGAAGACACTGCTCATTCTGAGTCAATTCAATTCAGTTCAGTTAATCCAATTCAATTCAAGAAATATTTACTGGTTATTCCTATGTGCTATTTATAATCATTGGGATGACGGATTTCTTGAGGGGAAGGGTACTGATTTGGTGATCTTTAATGTACATCTCACAGGCCATATCTTCCTTGAAAATGACTATATTGTTTGTGATTTGTTTTGACGGGTTTTGGCATAGTCTGTTGAATACACACAAAACACACGCACATACAAGATATACTCTATAACACAGGATTAGTTAATTAACATTTGTAGTACTCTAATCAGAAATATTATAAGTGATTGGTTAGCAATGAAAAACTAATTAAAGCCCAGTAAGTCTCCAGAAGTAGCTGATAAAGGGTGCCAACTGATGATCTCTGTCAAGCCCAGAAGATTAAACATTTTGCAAAGTGTATGTTGATGAAATAATTCATATTTAAGATGTTTTGGTTGGAAATACCCTGCAACCCCTTGCATGCATGGGGTATAAGACTTTTGCAAGACTGTTGGCCTTTCTGGATTGTGTTGCAGACTAGGGTTCTGATTAGTTCTGTTGCAGTTGCATGGATTTTGCTGTTTGATTCTGACTACCCTGTTTGCTGAATTTCACTGTTAAACTATTGTTCAATCTGTTGCAAATGAACCTATTATAGGCAGAGCAGGATCTGTGTGTCTCCATGGTCAGAAAGAAAAGACTTGGTTTTCAGTACGGGTATAAGACTGTATATGTGTCGTCCAGAGAACTATTTTTACCTTTCTGAATGCATGACCACATTCATTTGTCCAAATTCATTCATTTATTGTAAACTATTTTATGGTTGTAATGTGGGAGAGAAACCCCACGGCCCTCATCCACCCCATTCTGTTGGTGACCAGTCATGTCTACCAAGAAAATAATCTGATATTCACAAATGTTGTCCGGTCAGTTTCCATCAGTGTGTTACTTGATACTTAATGGAATTTTCTCCTTCAGTATCACCAGAGGGTAAGGACTTTGCTAATTAGGAGAAAGAGGACTGTAGGGTATGATGTGGTATATCTCTAATTATTTTTTCTTTACCTTTAGATGGAGCTTCTAAAAGGTATTTAGTGTTTGAAGCATTTTCAAAAGAATTTTCTCTTTTTATGCTTCATCTACCATGACACCTTTTTTTTCTGGGAGCAATGTCAGGGAAGGGTATTTTAAAAGAAAATTCTGTTGCAGTGATTAAAAGAAACATTTACAGTTGTGTAAAAGCAGTTATTTGTGGAAGAGGTCTAGTGCTAAAAGGGAGGTCAAGCAAAGGATGGAAAATAGATTCGCCCCAAACCCATGTAAAGGACATGTGTGAAGTCGTTATCCATAAACTTCCCTGGAATCGAAATATACATAGTAGACATCTATTTGGTGATGAAATAGAATGACATTTTGCAGGCTTATATGAAAATCTGAACATTTGCTTGTAATTTTGCTAGGATTAATGCTGTAGAAACAATAGCCGGTATGGTGGCTTATGCTTAAAATCCCAGCACTTAGGGAGGCCAAGGCTGGAGGATCACTTGAAGCCAAGAGTTTGAGATCAGCTTGGGCAACAGAGTACGATTCTATCTCCACAAAAATTGGCTGGTCATGGAGGTGCATGCCTTTAGTCCTAGCTACTTGGGTAGCTGAGGTGGGAGGATTACCTGAACTGAAGAGATCGAGGTGGCAATGAGCTATGATTGCACTGCTGCACTCCAGCTTGGGCAACAGAGTGAAACCCTGTCTCAAATAAAAACAAA
>NW_007225696.1:0-1526 GCF_000164805.1 Carlito syrichta
GACTGGAATATCATTCGAGAAGTGTTTGAATAAAGACGCTATGCAAAGTGCTTTGAAAGAAAAGACATAATTATGGTAGTGAAATGGGTTTAGACTTGAGGTAATAATTGGTCAGGGAAGAATGGGAAGAGAACATTCCAGATACAGAACAGCAAGAGTGAAAGAAAAATCATAAAAAAAAGACAAGGCTCACATCCCAAGCCTTCTGCTTGTTCTAGCACATCTCATTTGTTTTATTGTCATTTTATGTCCTTTGTGATTTTTAAAAAAGAGATAAAGTTTCCATGTAACAGCCAACTGTCCCACATTTCTGAAATAACATCATACTAGTTGTAGTTATGAAAGCACCCTCTATCTAGAACTCCCATAGAGAGAGCCTTTAAATGGATCCATCCAGGACAAGGGAGGAGTGTCAGCATTTGGGGTGGGGGTGGGGGCAAAATATGTCCTCTATCATTTTAATTCCATTGTAACATGTCCTTAAGCGCATTTTGATAAGACTTAAATCAGCAGGTCTGGCTCAGCTTCAGTTGTGGCTGTATCTGTTTCAACACAATGCTGCTGAGGGTGGTACAATTGTGTAATGAATTAGCAGCCTTAATTACCTACTAAAATTAATTAAGGTAAAGATGGGTATTAGAACAAATGATCCATGCAGACAATTAGAACAGTTCTAGATACATCAGATAAATATGACTTTCTTTTCCAGCCTAATCACAGTGAAACCCTTTAGAGTTTATCTCCTTCAAAAAATGAAAAAAAGAATCAAAGGCAAGTAGAGTTTGATTTTAAATAAAAAGTGATCATCAACAAGGGTATCTGCATAATGAGCATTTGTATGCCTAACCCTGAATTGTTCCCCACATCTTTAAAATTAAAAATTTAAAAAAAGAAGAGGAATTGGGGGAAAAAAGGTGAGAAATGACAATCTCGGATTTATGTCCTTTTGAATCAGGGGTCAGCAGACTTCTGTAAAAAAATCCATGTAGTGAATATTTTTGGCTTTGGGAGCCATGTGTGCCATACAACTACCCAACTTTGCTGTGTTGTACAAAAGCAACCATAGAGAATATGTAAAAGAGAGGGCTGGGTTATGCTCCAGTAAAACTTTATTGATGGAAAATGCAACTTAACTTTTTACAATTTTCACATATCATGACATATTCTTCTTCTTTTGATTTTTTTCAACTATTTAAAAATGTAAAAACCATTCTTAGACTGCAGGTGAGATGTGGCCCATATAGTCTGCCAACCTCTGGTTTAAGTCCTAAAGAAATAATGAAATGAGATGAACTATGGTTCCATAGCTCATGTTCCAGATATGACAGAAATAAATAATATATATGCTAGCCCAGCATCACAGAGTACAGAATGACACAGTGAAGCAAAACACATTTTTAAAATCATATGTCATCAAATTATTTGGCTGTTCTTCAAGATGTGACTCAATCGCATATTAATGGGCCATTTTCAGAAATTATTCACCAAAAGGTGCCACTTATCTTGTCCATATAAGAATGTGACTT
>NW_007225697.1:0-631 GCF_000164805.1 Carlito syrichta
GTCTAGGTTCTGAGGCCATAGGGCCCAGCCTGGAGCCTGGGATCATGGGGATGGCCTGATCCTGGGCTTCACTGGGGCAGGCCTGGTGCTGGGGTCCATGGCAAAGTTGGGTGCTAACTTCAGTCTCCTCCCACATGGTGAATTTCTCTCTTTTCATGTTGTGCTACCTAAGATTGGGAAGGAACTATATGGATAAACAAAATTTTTCTTCCTACCTTCTTTAATTTTTTTCTCTGTGCTCTACCCAGGTGTTGTAATCTCTCACTTAGATTCCTTAGCTCTTGTGAAGATATTTTCATATGTAAATATTTGTTCAAATGGATGTTTCTGCCAGTGGATGAGCTCTGAGAACTCTCATTCTACCATTTTGCTGACATCAGACTAACTTCATTTATTTCTAAAGATACAAATTGATGGACACTAAACAGCATGATGCTTAACAACTCCTGGGACAACATGAAAATCAAAGCAGAAATTAAAAGATTTCTGGAAACAAACGTAAATAAAGACACATCTTATCAAAACCTCTGGGATACCATGAAAACAGTACTGAGAGGGGAATTGATTTCTTTATGAACACACATCAAGAAAATGGAAAGATTACAAATTAACAGCCTAACAAATCACCTAA
>NW_007225698.1:0-885 GCF_000164805.1 Carlito syrichta
CTTTTCATGTTGTGCTACCTAAGATTGGGAAGGAACTATATGGATAAACAAAATTTTTCTTCCTACCTTCTTTAATTTTTTTCTCTGTGCTCTACCCAGGTGTTGTAATCTCTCACTTAGATTCCTTAGCTCTTGTGAAGATATTTTCATATGTAAATATTTGTTCAAATGGATGTTTCTGCCAGTGGATGAGCTCTGAGAACTCTCATTCTACCATTTTGCTGACATCAGACTAACTTCATTTATTTCTAAAGATACAAATTGATGGACACTAAACAGCATGATGCTTAACAACTCCTGGGACAACATGAAAATCAAAGCAGAAATTAAAAGATTTCTGGAAACAAACGTAAATAAAGACACATCTTATCAAAACCTCTGGGATACCATGAAAACAGTACTGAGAGGGGAATTGATTTCTTTATGAACACACATCAAGAAAATGGAAAGATTACAAATTAACAGCCTAACAAATCACCTAAGAGAGCTGAAAAGTCAAGACCACCAAAACCCTAACTTCAGCAGAAGAATCCAGATCACCAAAGTAAAATCCAACTACGGACACAGAAGACAAAAATCTCATAGAAAAAAAATCAAATGAAACAAAAAATTGATTCTTTGAAAGGATAAAAATATTGATGGACCTCCCTAGACAGATTGACTAAGAAAATGATAAAAAGCTCAAATAAACACAATCAGAAATGCAAAAGATCAATTCACAATGGATCGTGAAGAAATACAAAAAATTATCAGAGATTACTATGCACACCTGTATGGAAACAAGCTTGAAAACCTAAATGAAATGGAGGACTTTCTAATATCACACAACCTCACAAGGATGACCAATAACAACACAGAAATCAACTCGGTCATAAGAAAACTACC
>NW_007225699.1:0-1096 GCF_000164805.1 Carlito syrichta
AGGCCAGGAGGTTGGGACCAGCCTAGGCAACAGAGGGAGTCCCTTTCTCTACAAAATTAAAACACAATAATTAGCTACACATGGTGGTGTGTGCCTGTAGTTTTAGCTACTCAGAAGGTTGAGGCAGGAGAATCACTTGGTCCTACGAGTTCAAGGCTGCAGTGAGCTATGATTGTGCCACTGCACTCCAGCCTGGGCAACACAGCAAGACTCAAAAAAAGGGTAAATCTATTTACCATAGATTTATCATTCTAAATTAGTAAGGAATTTAAGATCAGATAGCCCAGGGAATCAAGGAATTTATGAGAAAAGTCAATATGCAAAACTTTGTGTGTGTGCATGTGTGTATATAGTGCATGTATATAATATGAAATGTATATGGTATATATTACACATTTATATCTGACATATATCATATATATGATCAAACATATCTCATATATAGTATGCATATATATTTATATAAATGAAATATATGTTTATCTATCTATATATATTCATATGCATGTTACTATGAATATCTGTGGCCATTAAAGACCTGTGTAATTATATAAGCTTTCTTTGCACATGCATTAAAGTATGTCACTGTTTCTTAAACTTTAATGTGGCTCAAAGTCACCTGGAATACTTGTCAAAACACACAGATTGCTGAACCTACAGAGTTTCTGATTCAGAAGAGTTGATGTGGTTAGAGTGGAGCCCAAAATGTGTATTTCTAGAAAGTTCCAGGTGATGTTGATGCCACTACCCACTATCACACTTCAAGAATGAATGATATAGATGATAATGTTAACTACTATTTGTTTTGTACTAGGTATGAGGGTCTTTGCCACGTGGATTATTTCTTTTATTATGCACAAACTTACTTTCCATTAGGTAACAATCATTATAATAGGAAAAATATGAAGACAACGAATATAAAATAAGATGCTTTCTTAAATTTTATAAAGAAATCCTTTCAGTACATTACCCATCAGATTATTTAGGTGTCTAAACAATGGAGACTCACATAATGCGCAGAACATAGGAATAATATGATAAAAATGGAAACTTGGTCTTTTCTCACAAGAATATTAACAACAATTCAGGGATCAAC
>NW_007225700.1:0-934 GCF_000164805.1 Carlito syrichta
AAAAAAAAAAAAATTAAAAATTTTAAAAACGTGTGCTCTTGTGGCAAATTCTGTAATTGTTTCTCACTTCTTCTTCTCTGCAGAACTTCTTCCACTTTCACTGTCTTCCTAGTGTCCAGACCAGGGAAAGAGGATGGACAGTGAGGGTGAATGAGGCTGCAATCATCTCCTCCCACTCTTGTATGGTCAGGGGGATTCCTTCTGTTGGGAAGGTGTAAGATTTTCTGTTCCCCAGGTATGTACACTTGAGGGGTGCCCCAGTCAGGTCTATCCTGGGAATGGAGTTCTATTTAGACTGACAAGGAAGCTCTGCCTAGATTCGTCCCTCTCAGTCATGCCCCAGTAGTGTGGATCTAACATTCATAGGATTGCTGGAGAGGAGGGGGATTGGGTCAGCCTGGAGTCTACACTGATCTCTTTGGAGGACTTCCTCATCCTTTTCTAGGCACACCTTTTGTCCCATGGTTGAATCAGAGTAGGAGGTGGGGAGTCTGAGACTCAGCACTTGGTTTGTCCTTCCAAAGTTTGCACTTTCAGGATATTCCCTCTGGGTCATGATCAACCCCTGAGTAGTAGATCCATCAGTCAGAGAGATTGGGTCTGTTGCTCTATAATGTGCAAGTCACAGCACATTGCAGTCCCCTTTTCAAGATGGTGACAGGGTGCCTCTTTCATTTTCTCTGATGGGATTCTGCCTCTGGTCTCCTTCCACAGTGCTTGCTGCCAGTGTCCAGCCAGGTGCTTAAGTGGTGAGGCAAAGCTTGGAGCCAGCAGCCTCTTCCACTGTGCTTTAAGGCAGACCCTGGAGCTGGTAGACTCTACCCATTGCTTCTTTGCAGGAAAACTTTTGTCAGTTTTAAAAAAATGATGTTCAACTTCTGTGACCCAAGAAGTGCTAGGTTCCTAGCAAAGCAGCTGCAGCACCAGCTGCTTC
>NW_007225701.1:0-1860 GCF_000164805.1 Carlito syrichta
GTCTGGGCGACAGAGTGAGACTCCAACTCAAAAACAAACAAACAAACAAACAAACAAAAAGAGCATCTGCTCCATTTTTCATCAAGGTGTCTATTACCATGAAGGGAAGGGCTTTGTTGTATTCCCTATGGAATCACTCGTACCTCAAACAGCCACTGGATCATACTAGGCACTCAGAAATATTGAAGATATGAAAATCGATATGTGTTCTTATTGCTGGTTGATTCTCCCTTTGGTCTGTGTATTAAAGATAAGAGGTCTCACACAACACATATTTCGTGAGATGTGAGTATTTCTTTAGTGACTCCAACTGAGAAAGAAACACAATGACCGAAATTTCCGTTTTTCTCTTCCTCTACCCTCCCCAGCCTCCACCTCTTTCTTTTCTCTCTGTTCCCATTTCACTTCTGGTTGACCTGTCCGTGAGAATCATTTGCAAAGCAGTGTTTATTCGCAGTCCTTCTAATCTTGCTCTCTTGAACCTACTTAAGCAAGCTATAGCCGTGGCAGGATTACAGCAAACCTTTGAATGCACTTTCTTCTTCAGCATCTTTATATCTACCAGTCATCACTTCTTCAGCACTCTGCCAGTCTATGAGCTTGAAATCATTATTGCTCTAACTTTGGCAGATGCCAGTTCATTGCAGTTTCTCCGACTTTGTAAAGTTTTAAATGGGGGAAATTACTAACAACTGCAACATTATTGCTTGCTGAGGATTGTTATCTACTTGTTTTGACACAGAGGGAACTTAGGCATTAGATAAAAACGTCATATCTGTTATCAGGTACAGGACCCTGAGTAGCCACTTTCTTAAGCTACGGTTTTGGAAAGAGCTCTGTAAATAAATCTGGCATTCTATGTAAAGGATCGAATTCCTTTCTGAATTTCGTAAGGATGACCAAAGCTGAAAATACCTGGTCTGCTTCAA
Source organism: Carlito syrichta (assembly GCF_000164805.1). Classification (NCBI taxonomy): domain Eukaryota; kingdom Metazoa; phylum Chordata; class Mammalia; order Primates; family Tarsiidae; genus Carlito; species Carlito syrichta. The sequence continues at coordinate 930 of NW_007225701.1, forward strand.
AAAGTGCCTACCTCCTGCCTGATTCCACTATTTGGAGTTTCTAGAATACTTGCAGCTAAGTGGAAGTCCATGGGTGGGACGCAGATGGATGAATCCCTAGGGTAAGAGCAGGAGAGTGGTGAAGAGACAACCACCACCTACCAACATGACTGCAGTCAATATCTACCACTGAGCACTTGAACACGTCCCTAACCTTGGTGTCGTTGCTACCAAAAAAGCAAACTCCTTCATCAGCCTTCTGCTCAATCTGCGATCTGTAGGGCTGAGAACCGATCTGTAGGGCTGTTTGTTTTCTCAGTTGTTTCTAATGACTCCAAAGTGAATTTGATTCCTAAGGTTTACCACCTTAAGCGATGTATCTCTCCTTTACTGACTTGCAATGAAAGCTTGGTTTGGGATGATTATCAAAATTAGTTCCTTCATCTTAACACAGTCATATAAATTATTGCTCAAAGTAGGATGCTTTTGAAAAATAGAAGGAACCACTAAGCATGATTATGATTTTTATGTATGAATATTTAGTGACTAAAACCTTAGTTTAACTATACTAATAAGCATGAAAAGTCTCCTATAAAACTATCTATAAAACAAAATATTTTATAAAAATTAAAGGAACAGGAATGCACATTAAAGCAAACTAAAAAAAATTTCCTATTAATGTCCTGAACATTTAAAAAACTGAACAGGGCTGGTCATGGTGGCTCAGCCTGTCATGCCAGCACTTTCGGAGGCCGAGGTGAGAGGTTTGCGTGATCCCACGGTTCAAGACCAGCCTGGGCAACTTGGCGAGACCTCCTCTCTACAATAAAACACAAAAACTAGATGAACGTGGTGGCACGCATCTGTAGTTCCAGCTACTTGGAAGGCTGAGGTGGAAGGATAGCCTGAGCCCACCAGGTAGAGGCTGTGGTGGCCTTGAGCATGCCACTGC
>NW_007225702.1:0-1259 GCF_000164805.1 Carlito syrichta
ATGGGATATTATGCAGTCATAAAGAAGGACAAACATATGGACTTTGCAGCAATTTGGATGGATTGAGAGTCTATTATACTCAGTGATCTATCACAGAAACAAAGAATTGAATACCATAAGTTCTCACTCATAAACAGACTCTAAACATTTACCATAATGTTTTAAGAAAGGGATTGGCAGTAACAGGATACTGCCAGGGGGAAGGGGAGGGCACAGCATCAGTAAGGATACCTGATCCCAAACCAGGCAAAGTGGGGACCAAAGAAAGGCTCAGACTTTACCTGTATGATAACCAGTTGTATGCCTAATCCTGAATTGTACCCCACATCTTTTAAAAAAAATCAATTAAAAAAAATGAGTTTGCAAAGTACTTCCAAGAACATATAATTAATAGAAGATGAATAAAGACATAAAAACTTGTTCAAAAAGGACATGAAAACCAGTGCAAAATAGACTAGGGTGAGGAGGACAGTAGGGGGAGTGTAAGTTAAAGCTGGCACTAAGTGAGAGGATGCTTGTCCATCATGGGGAAAAATGAAAAGTCCAAGTAATTCTATAGCATGTGCCCATTAAAGGAAGATTTTGCTCCTGTGGATACCAGACCCAGGAGGTGGGAGATTGGTGTGTGGATAAACGGGGAGGAGGGATAACTAACCTTAACAGAGGACTTGAACCCCCAAAGACTTCAGAATGTCTTAAATTGAGACTTACATTAAATCTTGAGTTACTTGTCTGCCTGGATCGCTTTTCTGCCAGGAGATCTTTGACTGTGTGCTTCACTCTCACGCCTTGATACACTCGTTTGCTGTAGTCTCCTGGGACTTAAGCAAATGGAATAGTCACAACAGATGTGAATGAAGTCACCAGGTTAACCTCCCAAGGGATGTGTTCAAAGGCTGGTCATTGTAATGCTATTTTCTCATTAGAATGATAGAACTCTTGAACTGAAGTGGCTTTCACAAAGGGGCTTCAATACAGCTCTATCTCCCAAGCACTGCTTCAGTGAAAGAAACGCTATTCCATCTTCTCAACAACAACTCTATTTTGTACTCTGACTTGTCAAGATTTACTCCAGCAAGGTTCACAAGATAAGGGATTGAAAGCAACTTGAAATAATGCTTCTGACTACATGAGGTCAAAGTTAGATGTGCAAGATTCGGGTTACAGAGGGTCAGTACTTCTGCCCCATCATATTTGTACCTGATGGGAGGGAGCAGGTCAATGGTACAATTTTAAGAAGACCATGTTTCTAAGAAGAA
>NW_007225703.1:0-645 GCF_000164805.1 Carlito syrichta
AGGATTATTAAAGTTTTTTTTTTTAATTGTAGCCATTGGCATTGACTTACCACTTTCCATTTTGAATGGTACTGGTGAATTTCCTTCCTAACAGCAGGGCAGGACTCCTGGTGAATGGCGTTCACTCCTTGGTAAGGGATCCTGGTCCCTAGAAAGTTCAACCTGTTCCTCGTGGGAAAGCCTTCTGCACACAGCAGTGATGCTTCTGAAATGTCTTGCTCTAGATTTGATTAAATGCAAATCCTTTGGTGTGTGTTTCTCTACAATTTGCATCCTCAATGTAGATTATATATGAAGGTACTTTTTACCTCCCCAAGAAGATTTTTATTCAGCAACAGTGAGTTTCCACTAGGAACAAACACTCTTAAAAGTTTATTATGGAAACAGCAAATCCATTATTTGCTTTATGAATAGCAGTGGTATTTTCCATCTCTTTAATTTAGAGTTAGATATTTAAAAAATAGTACATATGTATGAAAAAGTTATTTTCCAGTCAGTATTATGCCTATAATACTTAGATTATGGGTATTTAATTTTTAAAAGTTGGGCACCTTTCAGATGTAGATGAAATTCTAGGAAGATATCTTTATTTAGGACTAGAAATAATAATTAATGCCACTTTCATGTAATTGGATTTTTTTTTTT
>NW_007225704.1:0-635 GCF_000164805.1 Carlito syrichta
CCTAGCTAAAGTAATTGGACAAGAGAAGGAAATCAGGGGTATCCAAATAGGAAAAGAGGAAGTCAAGTTATTCCTCTTTACTGACACTATGATCCTATACCTCAAAAAACCAAGAGAATCTGTCAAAAACTTGCTTGCACTGATAAAGGAATTTGGCAAAGTCTTGGGGGTACAAAATAAATGTGCAAAAGACAGTCACCTTCTTATATACCAATAACAAACAGGCAGAGAACCAAATGAAAAGCACAAACCCATTCACAATAGCCACCAAGAAAATGAAATGACATCTTCCTAACCAGGGAAGTGAAAGACCTTTTCGATGAGAACTACAAAACACTGCCCAAAGAAATCCAAGAAGACACAAACAAATGGAAAAATATTCAATGCTTACAGATAGGAATAATCAATATTGTTAAGATACCCATCCTACCAAAGCAATCTACAGATTCAGTACAGTATCCATCAAATTACCAACATCATTCTTCTCAGACCTAGAAATGACAATAGATAAAAGCATATGGAAACAAAAATGACCACAAACAGAAGAAACACACCTTACCAAAAGAAACAAAGCACGAGGTATCACACTTCCAGACTTCAATGTTACTATAAGCTACAATTATCAAAACAGCCTG
>NW_007225705.1:0-1955 GCF_000164805.1 Carlito syrichta
ACTTTAAAGCTCTCGCCTTATAATTTAATATCTGAATCATCTGTGAATCTTGATTTTCAGTCATGCGATCCTCTATCTTAGCATGCTATAATTTTGGACTGAATGGACTAAAAACAGTATGGAGGTTCTGCATAGTGTTTTCTTTCTTTTTATTTTTTTAGATTGGAAAATATAGTTTATTTAAAAAACAAATTAGAAAAAAAGAGAGAGAGAGGAGATTTACTTTCCCAAGGTAGGGGAGGAGGCCAAAACTAGGAAACATGGTGGCCATAGCTCCAAGAGCCACATAGGCACACCAGAGTTTAACAAAGTGATGGTAGGTGTTTTCTTAAGAGATGGTCCTTCCTTTTTTTTGTGGGACAGATAATCTCCTACCAAATGATCTCATTAATTCAGTCAAGGACTGAGCTGGCTAAATCTAGAGTTAGGCTTTGGTTGGGCTGTGACTGTGTCTGGTTCATTACTGCCTTAGAATATAGTCCTCCAGGCATTCCAAAGAGCCTGGAGTGATGATTAGGGACCCTCCCTTTAAATGGTTCCTGAATTCTATTCTTTATTTCCTTTTTACCTCAAGGCTACCTAAAATTATGCTCTGCTTCTCTAAGTCTTTTTGCTGATCTTTTTAGCCTCTTTTCTTTTGTAACTTAAGAATTTAGAAAATGTGTTGAGAGAAAATCATGAGAGTTTTCTGTTTTCTTCCCAATTTTCCTCTCCAGGACTTTTACCTCTTATGTCTCTAATTTAAATTACTTGAATTCCATGAGACTGTCCCAAGTTGGTTTTTCTACATTTTAGTCATGGCCTTATGCTTAGTCCCTTTTCTGGGAACTTCAGCCTTTTGTGTGCAGAATTGGCATGTGCCTTGAGAGGAAAAAGTGACTGAAGAATGTTGGTTCTCTCCTTCCCATTGTTCTCTTCTCCGGTGTTTTGTTCCCTTAATTTCTGGTTGCCTGAGCAGCTCTGTAAGTCACCCAAGAAAGAACATCATAAACAGGTATGCAGAAGGCCTGGAGAAGTACCAGTTTCAATTGGAACAGGAGAAAGGAGGATTCCAAGAGAGAGGTTTCCACAAAAGAGGGATTCCAATAGGAAAGGCATGGTAATCTTAGTATACAATCTGGCTTAAAAGTGAAGAATACTTGTATAGTCAAAATAATGTGTATGCTGTTTATTGGTTTTCTTTTTTAAGTGTCAAGACATGTTTATTCAGTTCTTCAGACGTTTATTGGTTTTCAAAGATAATTGTGATAGAACAGAATATACATTTTATCAACCCTTGCAATGTAAAATTCATTTCTGCAGTTGGAGAAGGTAAACAAAAGATATAAAGAGAAAGTCAGGGGAATATAATACTTTATTTGCATAGTTGAAAATCAAGAGAATCTGTTAACAACAGATGGAAGATAAATTATAGAAGAAATAAAAATATAAATATATTATTTAACCCTTTGTACTTGGATATCTCCTCTGAAGGTACATCATAAATCTAGCAAACCACTCAGATGTCCCCTCATAGGGAACATAAAGAGATTGCTGGTGATTATGCAGGATAAACTTATGCCAGAGCAGATTTTTAAAAAATGTGTTTCCTTGAAGTTTTTCATTCAAATTGCACAAAAAAGCAAAGAGATGGAATATATACTGAGAAGTAGTTTTCAGGAATCATGAATGCATTCTTTTGCATCTTCTTTGAACAACAGACTGGACAATAAATTGCATATTATTAATGTGGGAGAAAGAAAATGAGACTGTATTGTTTGCTCGAATAGAAAAACACCAGGCAGAAGATATCAAACAAATCACTAGTGCACAACATATATCAATGATCTGCAATGCATGTCGGTGACTGTTTCACACATCACCATACACTAGAAAGATATTAGATACAAAATTTTGATTTTTGGAGGTCATGAATAAATTCCTCAATGTCCAAAATTGCACTATAGGCTCAATAT
>NW_007225706.1:0-746 GCF_000164805.1 Carlito syrichta
CTTCAGCCTTTTGTGTGCAGAATTGGCATGTGCCTTGAGAGGAAAAAGTGACTGAAGAATGTTGGTTCTCTCCTTCCCATTGTTCTCTTCTCCGGTGTTTTGTTCCCTTAATTTCTGGTTGCCTGAGCAGCTCTGTAAGTCACCCAAGAAAGAACATCATAAACAGGTATGCAGAAGGCCTGGAGAAGTACCAGTTTCAATTGGAACAGGAGAAAGGAGGATTCCAAGAGAGAGGTTTCCACAAAAGAGGGATTCCAATAGGAAAGGCATGGTAATCTTAGTATACAATCTGGCTTAAAAGTGAAGAATACTTGTATAGTCAAAATAATGTGTATGCTGTTTATTGGTTTTCTTTTTTAAGTGTCAAGACATGTTTATTCAGTTCTTCAGACGTTTATTGGTTTTCAAAGATAATTGTGATAGAACAGAATATACATTTTATCAACCCTTGCAATGTAAAATTCATTTCTGCAGTTGGAGAAGGTAAACAAAAGATATAAAGAGAAAGTCAGGGGAATATAATACTTTATTTGCATAGTTGAAAATCAAGAGAATCTGTTAACAACAGATGGAAGATAAATTATAGAAGAAATAAAAATATAAATATATTATTTAACCCTTTGTACTTGGATATCTCCTCTGAAGGTACATCATAAATCTAGCAAACCACTCAGATGTCCCCTCATAGGGAACATAAAGAGATTGCTGGTGATTATGCAGGATAAACTTATGCCAGAGCAGATTTT
>NW_007225707.1:0-917 GCF_000164805.1 Carlito syrichta
TCAGGCACCCTATTGATAAGAGGTGCTTCCCCATCCCCAGACAGATATTTGCTACTGTTACTCCCATCTCCCTCCCCCCCATAGTTTCCCACTACAGTCAGTTTTTAAAGACTTTATTGTATTGCAAAAATGTGGGGTACAAGCCAGAATTAGGTACATAAGTAATGTGCGTGCAGGTGAAGTTTGGGCATCCAACTGGTCCTCATTTCCCCTGATTTAGGATCAGGCACCCTATGTGTAGTTATGTGCCACCTGCCTCCCTACCTGGCAGTGTCCTGCGACTGCTGATCCTTCCCTTGTGCTTTTGTGATTAATGTCCAGGTCTCACTTATGAGTGGGAACATGTGGCGTTGGGTTCTTTGTTTCTGTGATAGATTGCTAGAATGATTGTCTCCAATTCCATCCAATTTGCTGAGAATTCCATTATTCTGTCCTTCTTTATGGCTGTGTAATATTCCATCATTATATATATATCACTCTGTCTTTATCCAGTCTACTTTTGATGCGCATGAGTTGTTTCCGTGTTTTTACTATTGTGAATAATGTGGCAATAAACATGTGTGTGCAGGTGTCTTTTATGTAGAATGATTTGTGTTCCTCCAGGTATATTGCCAAGAGGGAAATTGCTGGATCATATGAAAGGTCAATTTCCAGTTCCTTTAGATATTGTCATTCCATTTTCCATAGTAGTTGGACTAGTTTGCACTTCCACCAACACTGAAGAAGCATTCACCTTTCTCTACACCCACACCAGCATCTATTTTTTCTTTTATTTATTAATGATAGCCATACATACTGAAGTAAGGTGATATCTCAGTGTGGTTTTGATTTACATTTCTCTGATTATTAGTAAGGCTGAGCATTTTCTCATGTATCTGTTGGCTGCTGTTATGTCTTCTTTTGAGAAGTGCCTATTC
>NW_007225708.1:0-738 GCF_000164805.1 Carlito syrichta
CTAATTAATTCAAGTCACTTACACATTCCGAAACAGCTCCTCTCCAAGGCAAGTCGCATCATGGCCCACCTACCTTTAATAACTTTATACTCACTCTTGCTTTAGTTGAGTCACTGTAACTCATGGTGGGTTTCTTTCCCCCCCTCTTTTCTTTCGCTCTTCTCACCAATTAAAGTCACTATGATTTTCTTTACTCGGCCTAAGAGAAATACCATCAGTATTATTGCCTGTTTGACATTTTGGTTTTCCATTTGTTAAATTTTATTAGCGATATTGGAAATGTGAATTACTGTATCTTCACGGCCAGGGCGCTCTTTTGAGGAGTTCACGCGCTGTTGATAGCACGATATACATCCACTGTAAACCTTTCAGCATGTCTACATTTCGGTGGGGGGCTTCCCAGGCAACACCATAGAGGCCATTGGGAAGTAATTATGGCTAATACAGAAAATGCTGCAGATAGCACCAAAGAAATGTGAAGCTTGGTACGGCCTAGGATTCCTCAATCTGAATAGCAGTTTCTTGGAGGTCCCTGATTTTTAGGATCATTAAAAAAAAAAATATGAAGACTCTGTCCGTTCCAGCCCAGTTTTGTTGCTAAAACCTCTAATGTCCATATGCAGAAGGGCTTTATGGAATTAGATGACAAATCAAATATGGACCGATTTACCTATAAACACACTTTTGAAAAATCCATTTGGTGTTTTTCAGTTTCCAAGTCAGAAAACCAAGAAAGAG
>NW_007225709.1:0-2467 GCF_000164805.1 Carlito syrichta
AAAAAAAAAAAAAAAGTACTATCAATTCCAAAAGATCATTAAGAGTAATGGAAATTTTCAGTGATCTTTGCTTGGCACCTCATTTGGGCTTAAATGTAACTGTGTTCAAATCAATGTATCCACACATTGGGCCATCTTGACCTGATTTTGTAACAAAATAGGAGATTGGATGCATTAAAATGTGTCTGGGAGGAGGAAAAAAAAAGGCTGATTTTGAAAATTGCCTACAGAAGGCTTGAAAAATAATCTTTTGTTTTGTTTTGTTTTAATGGTCAGACTTTATGTTAATGTATATGGTGATTTTGATAGTTTTACCCAATTCATATACCGTGGTGCGTTGAACAAAATCTGAGTGGAATCAAAAAATTAACAATGGTTATACAGTTACATAAACATTGCTTCTTATATCCATTAGGTTTTTATCAGCCTTATGATATGAAAAAGACGTTAGCTCACAAACTAAACAGAGGGGGAGGATTTTTACTCAATAGACAAGAGGGAATTGAGAATTTCAAAATTCTAGAGCAGCTGGCAGTGTTCACACACCAAAGTAAAACAAAAGCAAAGGGAGAAACTGAAATCAGCTGAATAGTTTTTCCTTTCCAACACACCTTAGGGTCAGTTTTCTTATGGCACAAAAGGGAAGGATCCTCATCCATGTTGATAAATATCTTAGAGCAAACAATGAGGAAAATACTACAGGTTATCAACATCATCAAAGCTTGTGCTAATTAAATGCATAACACACCCTGGCGCTGTGAGAGGGGCTGCCCTTATTTTCTTGGGCTCACAAAGTAATGGCACACACACACATACACAAACACACACACACACATACACACACGTACACGGTAGAGTTAAACCACTAAATGGAGTTGTGAGTGACCAATGGGAACACTGCATATAAAATAAACAATTAAGGACTAAGAGACTGTATAAATACTTATGCAACTAAATTTCAACTACACTATATATTGTGTCCATGTGGCACTGGGGAAATCAAGAACCTTCTTGCTGCCTCAGTCTTCTTACAAGTACGTGAGGATCAACTTAACAACTTACTCAAATGCTCTAACACAGGGGTCCTCAAGGCCCGCGGGCCACATGCGGCCCGCCGAGGACATTTATCCGGCCCACCGGGTGTTTTTGCCTCTGTTGCCTGTCCTGCCTAGCAGCAGACTCGTCCGGCCCGCAATGCGCATGTGTGGAATGTGCATCGCACTCTCCGACTCCCTTCCTCCCTTCCTCCTCTCTGTCTCTCGACTCCTCCTCTCAGTCTCCGGTGTAATTGAAGGAGTCAAGAGCTTACCTGTGCAGAGCCTGCTGCTACCTGAGGACTGAGGTAAGAACAAGTTAGGATTTTTTTTTTTTTGAAGTTAGGAGGTCTATTTTTTTTTTTAATTTTGCAGTTAGTAGGGCCTTGTTGTTGTTGTTGTTGTTGTTGTTAAGGGGGACCTTTTTTTCCCTGAAGTTAGGAGGTCTACATTTTTTTTTTTTTTTTTTTTTTTTTGCAGAAAGGGGGCGCCTTTTTTTTTTTTGAAGTTAGGAGAGCCTTTTTTTTTTGAAGTTAGAAGTTAGGAGAACCTTTTTTTTTTTTTAAACTGTAGTCCGCCCCTCCAACGGTCTGAAGCACAGTGAACTGGCCCCCTGTTTTAAAAGTTTGAGAATCCCTGGGATAATGTGTAAGAGTCCCAATATTTAAATACATTTGAAATGTTCATAACATATTTAAACTCTCAGAATATCCCAACCTCTGCATACACAGAGTCATAAAGGTATTTAACATTTCTTGTGTTTATATAATGAAATATATGCCCCATTGTAGTTACAGGTATGCTCTAAATAACTAGAGTACTTGAGCAGTTAGTACTAGACCAGAGAGTTGTCAAATTATAGAAGACCGAACTAAAGGCATCATAGTTTGAGGGGGCTTAAATTGGGAATAAAAAAATATAAAATAACTGAGGCAGTTGGCTTTAATTTAATTTCTCATAACTTCACTCTTTCAAATTTACAGTACTTTTCAAATAAGAAAATTAGAGCTTCTCACTAATTTTCAACAAGTTTTGAGCAGTTAGTGTTTATGCAGCTAAATTATCTGTAAGCTTCTAGTCATTGCACTGGTTAAACAGGTAAGCATACGAACTTGCGAAGTGGAGGACATTTGTTATCATATTTCCCTATCACACCGCACCATTTTTTGCCAGCATTAGGAGTCTTCATGATATCCTCAAGCTTCAGGGATCCCTTCGCCTCTCATTCTGCAAGATTCTTCCTCAGATTTCCCTGTCCTGAGAAGACACCATCCCCTAAAACTTACCATTTCTACTTCCTCCTCTAAAGTTTAATATCCTTTTTTCCCCTAAACTCATATCTGTTGTCTAAATTAATAGGTGAGTAATGTCAGAATTCAACTGTCACTCTTCAGCCAATAAAGTACAAATTTAAAAAATCTATGACTTATGTG